>NC_090614.1:692883-703252 GCF_004359215.1 Bremia lactucae
ATATGCGCTGCTTGGGCTGCGTTGCATATTTCACTGCGTCTCTCCGAAAATGAGGTGACAATCCACTGATAAAAATACTCCCTTCGAGCACTGTCTTGTACATGCATTTTGCCTTCCCGCTAATGCTTGATCATCCACTTCACTCACCTGTCTTCTAACTCCATTCGGCTGGCAAAAACATTTCAACTTTCCAGTATTCACTACCTCCATCGGCTCTAAGCATCTGTACCTTGCAATTGTATTTGCACTTAAGAATATCAGAAAGGGATCGAATATTTTGCAGCCATACCCTTCTTTTGCGCTACAAGTACTTTGCAATAATTTGATGCATTCGTCAACAAAGTTGGTCATTTACCACATCGGTCCGCGGGTGTTATTGGACCTTTCAGATCGCTGCAAATGACATCTCCGTTTTTGATCAATTGAAGAGTGATTGCGCTGTCCTTCTTTGAATGTGCGGTCTTGGACTGTGTTCCTCGAGCACAATTTTTGCGGTAGGTTTTTACCTGTCAATGAGTTGAACGCCTAAGTCCTCACTGCAGCCGTTTCCAACTGAGTCATAAATGAGATGACCTAGTCGCTTGGGCGATTCCAGAATCGTGCTCTTCACTGTGGTATTATTCTCAGTGTCTGCAGCGAGTTGGATCGCAAAGGCCTGCTCATTTCTAGATGCAGCATACTTGCTTTTTGTACACACGACCAGTACGCTGTATTATCTTTCAATCTTGACGTTGCGCCCCATCACTAGTGCGCTTTAGTAGCGGGATGGATAAGCTGTTAAGGTGACGAATAAGGACAAGAGTCTGCTTTCGATGTTAAATGCGAGACGATACTCAGAGCAAATGAAGACTGCTTTTCACCAGTTCTAATCTTGCATTCTATTTTCGCATTTTCTTGCTGGTATTGTAACGTAGTGTCCTGTCACATTAATATTTTTTCCTATAAGAGTAATATCACATATTATTTCCAAAAAGAGAAAATTGATAAAGAAAAACGATATTATTATCCCTTATGAATTTTGCTTAATAACTTTAATATTACCAACTTTGGTAACATTGAAAGCAACAAGACATTAGTTCTGTTGACGATTGGGCAATGCGCAAGAAAGCGCTTTACATAGGTAGTTATCATATATAATTAAGCCAGGATAACGTACAGTTAACATTTTTCTCTCTACTAAAGCCTTAGTATCGAACTCTAGTAGCTTATACTTTTTAGCTACTTGTTGCCTTTCTCCACGTCAGTGTGCGTAAAGTAATAGAGGCACCTCACCTTTCACTACTATCAGAAGCTGTGTTGTCAGTACTAGCAAAATGTGCCCCGTTACACATGGTAGCACTTCGTAACGGCCTACGCACGTTCCATCCAACATAGATATGTTGAATGAAGAAGGAGGGAGCTTTAAAGCCCTTCAAGAATGCTTCCGCGCAAAGCGCGTGAGAGGTTCACTCATTTGAGTGACCTTGAATGGTGAGCGGTCGAGCGTATATGATTCGCCGTTGGCCAGCCCTTAGCGCCATGTTGTTTCACTCTACAAAGAGATGCGAGATGCGCAACATACTGCTATAGCCGAGTTCATACAACATGAACTCGATAGGACTTAAGAATAGGAAATCTTGCTTTACCAGCAAGGCTCTTAGCACGCAAAAGTGTAAAGAGAATAGGTGCTCAACAGTTGGAACTGTTGAGACAGCACTATGTACCTGCTGCTATCGGGCCAACGCTTTCGCGTCGACCGTAAAGCTTAAAAACCGAAATTTCTAAGTTTTAGGCAGTCGAAGGCGACTCCATTTACAAGACAGTTCGTCAAACTAGACGACACAGTTAAAGCTCGTCGCTTCGATGACGATGCGACAAAATGAAATTTGGCGGGTCCAACTTGCCCGGACGTGCCGAATCTTGGATTTTAGGGTTGAAGATTCACGACCCATTTGTCTTTGGGTTAGATAAAGTTTTGAGGCCCGGCTCAGTCAAACTTTGAGCCGCCACGTGCCAAATTCAGGCTTGAGCAAAGCTTCTGGATTTGAACAGGACAAGCGTGATCTTTACGCTTGCACCTAGCATAACTGATGCTTTGTAAGTTGTATCGGAAGTCCTTGCCGAAATGATCAACGTCCTGATAGGAACACCGGAGGACGCGGATTCGAACTCGTTACAAAGTCGCAACGGCGAGGCGGGTTGTATAAAACACGGTCGGGTCAATTGGTGCGGAGCACCGTACTGATCCAGCAACGTCAAAAAATGCTGATTTTTGAGTTGCTCCTTACCAACAAGCATTGTGTGTAACTGCCCAGGAGATGATGTTGACCTCATCACTAAAGTCGATTGTGGGGCGTCGAACGAGATCGCAGACTCAATTAATATAACGACGATGAAAGTGCGGCTAGCAACAAGCGCATGTGGAACAGCAAAGAAATGTGTAGTTAGTATCGTAAACACATCAAAGGGTAAACAGTATGATGATGATCTTCGTTCTATATTTAGATGACAAATTTGATGTCATTATTGAATTATCATGGTGTGATCCACGTCACGAGGATGACTCGGGTTAGGCAAATGAGGCGAATTCATTTTTTTCTCTTCATCATCCTTAGAGAAAGTTTTCTAGTAAAACGCTTCTTAAGCCACCGTGAGGTGATGATGTTTCGAACGAGTTACCTCGTTTGTTGGCAAGGGTATCCACCCTCGCATGATAGCTGGAGTTCTCGTTCTTAACTAATTATGGATGTCCCGGGTAATACGACGAGTCCATCCTCTTCCTCAGAAAGTCCATCAGACAACGAGTGCTTCCCGCTTAAAAGGATTGTAGACTCTCAATCCATTCCAGGCAAGCCTGTCTCTCTGGACAGACGGTGTATCTTGTAGTGTGCACTGACTCCAGCCCGTCTCGCAAACCGGTCACGGAAAGCATCCAATTTAAAAGCCAGACATCGCAGCCTAGGCTTTGCGCATTCTGTACGAATGCTTCCCAAGTTTGGAACAAAGGTGTAATATCCTTTGTACGTTTGCAGGTGTACCATCGATGCCGGATAAATGCATCAATGAAGAATTTCGTTTCGTCCTAACCAGGCTTGTGTAGCCTGGACGAGTCGAATACCAGAATTTTGTAGCGTGCGTCGGTCATACCTGATCAACGAGCCATGTTGCCCGTAGAGGGGGGCACCCAGAATTTCTTTTCGTGAGCAAACCGCAACGCATTGTGGTCCATCTCCCATTGGCTAGTGTTATTTTTTCGCAAAATAATCTTGAAGTTATCTTAAACATCACGCTGACCCTGGTTATGGATGCTAGGACCACCAGTATCATACTTAACGATCGCTTCATTCCTGGTGATGCATTTTGGGATTACTAGAGCTATCGTTGGCCATGGAGCCATCATACGATAATTACACAAAAGGGTATGACGAATTAAACAACGTTGACATGACCTCTATGGCTGTCATGTCAGAACCCCTAGGTTTGATGGACGCAGCCCCGGGCGAACCGCAGGCCTTCACAGTGGTCACACCGAGTCGGACAATGACGCCGACACGTACTAGTCACCTCTAATTGAAGAAGGAGGTGACGAGCTCCCCACATAAACGTACGAGCGTCTACTGACTACACTGAGCCGGCTGTATCAGATACTTTTTTATATGTAGCGTAATGTTATTGCCCGTCTTCGTACCCACCATGAGCGCAAGCAACGCATGCCTCCCAAGTGTTTCAGTATTTGTCAGCTTTCGTGCGCAATTTCTTTGGTGAATAATCATCTTGCTATTCAACAAAGAAGTGTTTCGCACATTTGAGAAGCTTAAATAGAGGCCTGTCGAGCTTTAACAGTTTTAAAGGAATGAAAAAAGCTTTTCAGTACCCGTTACACTACTCTTATTAATACAGAGGTAGATAATCAAATTGGGGTGTGTCGCGTTGCCGGTACCCTAATAAAATTTAGGGTGTGTGCGATACCTGTTCCCATAAATAATAATTACTTCCTTATGTATTCAAAATATAGCTTATATATATTGCTGATTATATATCGCTTGATCATAGAGTATGTACAGTAGAATGTATCTTTTGATATTGCCCTAGTCTACACTACCCTTCGAAAAGATGAATCTAGGACAGGTTACAACACAGAGCAATTGAAAGACTACCCAAAAAAACTATTGAGTTGCCTTAAAATTTATTTAAGCTTAAAGTCTGGTCTCTGTCATACATTTGCTAAATTTATTTTAATTACCGACACGCTTAAAACGGTCCGATTTATTACCTTCGGTCTGGAATTCGCCGATTCTGAATTCCTTGCAAATTCGATATGGCCATTTTTCCCGTCAAATTAAGCGCTCGTCCCGCGAAACCTTTGGGTGTTGTTGCAATTTCAGCAGCTGTTTCTTCTGGCGTAATTTCTGCGGACGTTTGTCCCCAAAGAGCGACCGGAACCGCGATCGGAGCTGCGACGCTGTGAATTTCGCTAGTGGCGCGTACTCGTCAACGCCAGTGCGTCCTGTCGCGAGCATTTCCCAGCACACTTTGGACAAGTGGCGACACCGCGGGTCCTTGACAGCTTGTTCAAGCTGTCGTATATTGTCGTGGCTCCAGGCGTCAACTTTTACGAGAGTAGGTGTGGGAAGCTCAAATTGACGTAAATATGCATTTTGGAGCTCAGGTGCCGTGAATTGCGTTAAAGGCGTAAAACGCTCGATTTTCATGCCTCCCGTGGCCAGTACCGACCAGTAAATCTTCTTGCCACGACGGCATGGATTTGGACGTGGTAAATTCACGGCTTCATACAGAAGTTGCAAGTGTTCCTGAGGCAAAAGACGCAAGGGAAGATTCGAAGCTAAGGGCGAAGACGTGGCATGGAAACTTAAACGAGGTTCAAATTCGTCGGTCGAATCCGATAACGGAGCATGCGGTGCGTCGTTTTCAGGAGACGTAGTGATTGTTTCGGGTATTGAAAAGTGCTGAAAGCGCTCGGCATCCGTAGGTTCAATCAATGCTTCCAAGAAACTGTCGTACACACGGACATCAAAGTCGTTCTCGCGCTGGAATTCCAATGGCTGTAACAACGCATTCGACGACCCTGCCGTGTATACATTACAGCTATGAGTGGTATACGGATAACTCGCGACTTGAACAGGCGGTGGCTGTTCGGAAGGCGTGGCTGCGAGCGTCATAAAGTGCGTTACAAGACGACTGTGGCCGGTTTTAAACATCTCGAGCGCTCGCTGGTCATGGAGTAGGAACGTCAAGTCCCGTACACATGCGTATCCGAGACGACCGAGGTATTCCGCATACGTATACGTCGTGGCTTTTGGTATGCCACAAAGCTCGAGCCATCGCGAGACACTCGAGGACGGGGAAAGGATCCCAGGACCAGGATACCGAAGACATTGAAAGTGGCGATGGATCTGTTGCCACACGAGCGGCGCTTCGACCACTCCGGCTTGTTGAAGCTCCGTTACCGACGCAAATGCTAATGCCAGAGTGGAATCAAATCCGTTCTGCGCAAGTCGCTGCGTTATTGCAACGAGCGTCGTGGCGTCGTGAGCAAGTTGCAGCGTTTTAAGGAAAGATACAATGTCTTCGGACACAGCTGTGGGATAGTACCCCGTGTACCCCATCGCGGTTTGGGTAGGGGGGTACGTCATACCCGAGGGATCAAGCGACAGGTGCGTCAATGGCATGTCGGACGGTGCCGTATTGACGTCGACTTCGAAGCCCGTGAAGTCGAGTTTGAGATCTTCAGGCGTTGAGAACGACGTGGGCGACGACTCGAAAGGGCGTTGGCGCTTCCGTGTATGGACAGTCACGGCAGCGTGAAGGTCCTTGACGTCGGGCCACGTGAGCGGTTCGGAATGGATGTCGACGGGCGTAGCGGGAGCAGCTTGGAGCGTACGGGGACTATGGGGCTGCATCAGGTGCAATGGAATGTTCTTTTCCGTGCCCGACGTTGGGGGAATCCGATTGTGATTCTGGTGAAAGGGACACGCTGCCACTCCCATCTTCACGAGCTACATGTCCATGCACATGTATCATGTTCAAAGACTGCATCTTTCGAAGACGAACCAGAAAAAGGGCCGAGCGCATCCCACGTCGATAGGTAAACACTCCTTGTCTTTTTTCTTTAAATGTCGAGCAAGTAAGTGGCTTGAGAGCGTTCTTTACATACAGTACACATGTGTGTGTGTGTGTGGCTTGCACGGAAGAGGGCGTTTTTTATTTTTAAAAATTGTTTTTTAATCGAAATCGACAGTTGATGGATGGAGCATTTCTTGAACGACGTGTCTTCACGTGTAGTGTGTCCTTGTAGATTGTGTCACATTGGGCTGTCGTAGGTTTTCTGAAGGATACGATTCCAAAGAATAGCGAATCGAAAAAAAAAACTTTCATTCTTGGCACTCGCTATTAAATTGTCGATATGGCCACGTCGGGAAGGAATAAGCCATAAGAGAAAAGCCTGCTTGCTTGTGCTTCATGCTGCCGATGTGAGGATGCAACGGTTTTTAAAGGTTCGAAATGAATCTGCCAGAGCACTGAAGGGACTGCCGCATTGCTGTTAGCAAGACTGGATGAATGGTGGACGTCACAAGTCACTGCAGCATCAAAATGTCCTTGGAAGTGCTACGAGATTTTATCATGTTTGGTGATATTACGTCCCCACGCGGCTCTACGCGGCACGCACAAGACGGCCCGTCTCCGCATCCGGCTGCGTAAATATGGTCAGTGCTATCGCTAACGGCGCACTTCAATCGAAATGAGGCCAAGGACTTTTGATGACGCTGTCGTCTCTCAGTCACAGCCCTGGAGTGCTCGTTAATGAAAGAACGACGAAGACGAATTGATCGCGTTCCTATTGATTCGAGAGCTTTACGCTCCTCGACGATACAATAGCTTGAAATTGCTGAAAATCCTATTTTCTTAAAAAAAAAATGCATCCCTTGGATTGCTTCTATTTTCTGCATCTAAACGCGCTTTCTTTATGATGCGAGTTCTTTAAAAGCGAGGTCAATTGCAAGCTTCTAGCGCCGAAGTAGATAACGCATGGTTGCCACGCTTGACTGAAAGCTGACGTGGACAAATTGCGTGGTTTATGCTAGATTCAAATTCGTGTCCGGTCTGTAGAATCGAGGTGTCACGTTGCAGTTCGCGTCCCATGTTGCCCACCACTCGTCAAATGCTGCTGCGAACGAGGATGAGCCGTCGGAGCACCCGAGCGAAAACCCGACGATGTTTAGACGGGAACGTGATTGGAATCGAAAAAACTTGCCTTCCCAGTGCCTCGTGACCCCTTCTTTCGCACGCTCAGACTCTGAGTCAGAACTGGCGACAAAAGCTATTGTACAGTACTACAGTTCACGAATATATGATGACATGTATTTTTACGTGACGACGACAACGGTGGCTCTATATAAAGCGAGATTGTTTTTTTGCATTACATCAATTCTTCCTTTAACTCTTCCTGTTTGAGATTAGATGCACCACTTTCAAATCGTGCGACATAGGGCTTGGTTTTAAATCTTACTGCAACCCCCTTTTTTATCTGTCATCAGGCGCTTACCTTAGCAATTAGCAAATCTTCCGAAGGACTCTGGTTTATGAGACCTTATCCCACAGTCCCAAGAAAGCGACATTTTACGTCGTTGAATGCCATACTATCCTCGTACTTCTCGATCCGCGAAAGTAACAGCAGTGCCTTCACGCTGGTCGCGTACTGTTACATGTAAGGTGAGGAAGTTGCAACCAATATTGCCGATCAAAATTTCAACTTTGTGGCAGCGCTCGTAATCAGGAATTTTGGTCTTGAAGTTGATAATGAAGTATTGAGCAATTGAAAAGGAACTGACATTAATGGGTCGTAGCTTAGGCTTCCTTCTGACGCAGAGTCGTACGTTGCGTAAATCCACTGCTTTTAAAGTCCGTTAGCAGCACAGTGCTTGCATACGAAATTAGGAATTATTCGTGTAGCCTGTCCTATTACATAGATGACGTCAATTAGACCATTCCTTGATTTACGCGAGACTCCAAAAAAATATTTATATATTAAGTAAAGGGTGAAAAAGTATTCTGACAACACTCGATGAAGGAATTATCTTCCAAATTGAAAGCCTATTCTAATGTGGAGGTATTCTCTCGCAAAAGGCCATTTCTGCTAGTGACAATTGTTCGAGACATGCGCGATTGGCGAGATTTTCGCATTTTGACATAATCTGATACAAAATATACTTAATAATTGTACAGTATGGGCTTACCGTAAAATGCTGGGTGATGCCCGATTCTTCAACAAAGCCAATGATAGGAGGAACATTAAGCTCTGACTGCGCGAAATGCAATTATTTTGGTGGCGAGTACAAGACGGGAGGGCATCCTAAAGTCGTGACAGCTAGATGGGTGAAAGACGTACTTTGTCGACCAGATGCAACGGATCGTTTTTGGTGTTGTTCATGCCAAATTGCACTTTCATGGTAAATACGTCGAAACATGTCAAAAGTTTCAAAGTTGATCTCGTTTAAACTGATTAATTACGGACCTCACTTTGAAAATTCAGCAAGTCTTTCTTATACCAAGCGGGGTCGCTAAAACCATCATAATGACTGCTCTTCCCATTTCGAGCTAACCAAATGCAGCAACTCAGTTTAAATTTGTGGCGTCGTGATTTCCATTTATTTGTCAAAAGTACATTTATTGATACTGTGACAGTAAATGACCTTTCGTGTGTTGCGCTTTCATTATGACTCGATGGAATGAAGCATAGCGTTAGTAGCTGTGCTAGATCATAATTGATTTGTTGAGCATAACTATTTATACAAATTGTGCGAAAATTTATACTAGCAGAGACGCAACGTGGATACATTATTGTTTACGGAAATTGCTCCAATAAAGAGTGTTGACGCTCTTTTGCACCCATGCTGACAGCAAGTCTCGTGCATTTGTGCATCTTTAATACATCTTTACAGGACAATTCAAAAGATTGCAAGCCGTCCGAATCATGAAGTGGCTGCCTTTTTGTATTATAAAAAGAGAAGGTGGGTTTATCGAATTTTTTTTCGAGATGATTACAGGCTCGTCGCTTGGGGGCTTTGGACTCAAAACTACCTAGAATCTGTCGATATCAATCAAATTCATAATAAAGGAAGAAGATTTTATATTGGACAAGCAGCGAATTTTTATAAAAAGATAGAAATCATTAAGAAATTGCAAAGCTCATGATGCCAATTATAATTTTCTAACAAAACAGTCTCGTTCATGATCTATATCACATTCAGGCAGTATGCTTAAGAAAAAGCAACGTCTTCATGGCTTAATAATTTGGCATTCGAAACAATATTGACTACTAGGTATTGTAACGGGGTATCGTTACATATAATTAACGCTTAAAGGTTGCTAATAAGTATATTTTAAAAAAAGGTAGATAATATCTGTAACGGGGTGTATCATTACATGGAATTTACACTTAAAGGTTGTAGATATATCAGAATTCTTATCCACAAATAGGTACAGACCATTATACCTATTTATTCCGCAAACTAATCAGCTGTAGAAGTAATCAAAGAGAGAGTTACAGATAAGATAGACATAAGAATATTTACATGTTTAGTAATAGCATTTACAAAGATAGAACAAGAGACACTTAATTATATTTAATACAGTTTTCATTTTACGCTCTTTAAGCTAGTTGCCTTAAGAGAAGTCTTCCTCTACACGTACTAGTGTACGTGAAATAACGTAGGGCACCACTCGCAACTGAAGCAGTGCGAAGTGGACTTGTACTGAAGCAGTACAAGTCGTAGTGCTCCGTTACACCTGGTAGCACTTTGTAGTCCGTCCAAGGACCACATTTCCCACATCTATCATGGACATGTTAGATGAAAGTGGGAATACGCATCACGTTTCCCTGAAAGCTACTCCTTTCTAAGTGACATAGAAAGGAGTGCGGTTGAACGAATGAGTTCGACCGTAGGAAACGATGCAATCTTGGCAATGCTGTCCAATTTGGACAGAGATGCCCTCCATTCAACAATCGCCAAGTTCATACAACATGAACTTGATGAGATGAAGGAATAAGTAGCCTTGCTGAATCAGCAAGGCTCTCAACAGGCGGAACTATTGAGGTTACAACAGGTACAGACCCCTGTACCTGGGACGACGCAAACGCGTCGTCCCGAAACTCCAAAGATTGACATCTCTCAAGTATAGGGGAGTCGAAGAAGACTCCCTCTTGAGATGGTTTGTCGAGTTAGACGATGCCATAAGGGCACGTCACATCATCGACGAGCAAATGCAAGTCGCATTCGCTCAATCAAATTTGGTAGGTCGTGCCAAAACTTGGGCATTGGGCCTTAAGTTGCGCGACCCATACGTCTTTGGGTCGCTAGAGGCTTTTAAA
>NC_090614.1:727034-734230 GCF_004359215.1 Bremia lactucae
CTTCCGAGTGTGATTGCGCTATCACAGTCGGGTCCTCTACGGTCGACTCTCTACTCGACCTAGGATCATCGTGTTGTCCCTTTGGGGCAACCGGTAAAATCCTTGAATGTCGCCCGCTAGGCGTGCATTCATGTATCAATACACTCGACTTCTTCGAGTGGTGGACCTTCGGCGCTGCCTGTGCATTAGCACAGCCGCCGGCAGCTGACTCCACAGTGTGATTAGTAATCACACTAAGATCTTGTGCAGTTGTACTAACGACGGTACTACAAGTAAGGCTATCGCACTCACTCGTAGTACATCCACACGCTTGTGGACGCTCCAAGACGTTCATCAGATGGCCATATGATGAACAAGTGGCAGGCATCTTTACGGATCGATGCTGCCAGCTGACCCTTCGCTCGCATTTTCTGAGCCAAGGTAAACCTAGGATGACATCAATTTTGTCATCCAAATCCAGTACGATGAAATCATCATCATACAGTAAATCTTTTAACGTGTAATGAAATTCACTACGCGTTTCATTACTGTTATCGATGCGCATGTCGCTAGACGCACCGTCATCCTCGTTGGAGGGATGTCGCGCTCAACATATTTGATTGAGCCTACGACCCTCTAGTGACTGGCAACGAATAAAGTTATTCGACGTTCCGCTGTCGCGTACTTGTGCTAAGGACGAATGGTGGAGGCGAATTTAATTGGGGTTGAAGTGCCGACAATGTGTTTATGAGTGGGATCGAATATCCGTGTGCGCCGTGTGCGGATAGTTTGCCATGCGTGTGTAGCTTAAGTCGGTCTTCGTGCGCACTATTAGCTCCGTCGAGATTCCAGTGACTAGAACATCGTCGATGTCTTTCCCTGTAAACTTGCATTATTTGTTTTTTATTCAAATTTCCAATTTTATTGCTTGATTGATTCTGTTTAAGTCAATCCGTTCGGGCATGGTGTCTTAACCCGTGCAAATCGCCCTTGGGGCCGCAAAGCTGGCAGCTGCACGGGTCAGTGCAGCTGTTAGTAATGCAAATGTTTCAGTAGACATTCATGCGTCTTTTGCGGAGAAGAAGTCACCTGCTACTCCCATTGTAGGTAAACGGGCAGAGTCAGCGTCATCGCCCGATTCGGCGAAAACTGATAAGGATTCCGAATCAACCGGGGCCACATCCTTGAAACCCTCGAGTCCTCATGTGACTACCAAAGAGGTGATGATAGAGTCGTTTGACGCTTCGTCAGTCCCTTTTGGTGCGGAGTAATCTTGTAGTGACTCCATGGACGACGACCACTCTGGTGATGTCAGTATGCATCACCAGGAACGAAGTGATCGTTAAGGTCACTTCGGTATTAATGCTACTGGAAGTGCTAGTATGCATCACCACGAACGAAGATGTACTAGGGATCGCGCCGAAAGCCATGTTAGCGTTAATGTTAACATGAGCAAACGGGAGAGGGACCGCTTTTTGCGGTTTGCTCTCGAATAGAAGTCTTGGTTGCCCTCTTAGGGCAACCTAACTTGTTGGTATGCTACAATCAACGATCGTTACCCTATTTCGTTGTTCGGCTCATCCAGGCTTCACAAGCCTGGTGAGGACCAGAAGGAATTCTTCATCGATGCCTTTTTTCAGCATCGGTGGTATACTTGTAAGCGGGCAATTGATGACACTTCTTTCTTCCAGTCTTAAAAAAAATTGTACAGAATGTGCAAAGCATAGGTCGCGAGATTTGGCTCAACAAATTGGATGCTTTCCGTGAGCGGTTCGAAAAACGGATGCACGCTACAAGCTGAAGCACTTGTCTGGAGGAAGGGATATCTTGCCTCTTATGGGGAGCCTCATGCTGATGCTGTTTTAAGGGTGCAGGTCATGCTTCTAAGGAGGCATGCTCACTTAAAGATTATCATTGGAGGACGCTTATCCCTTGTATGTTGGTTAAAAATTGAAAACCTTTTATCGTTTTACGAGCGCGGGAAGCGCTCGTTCTCGGATTGACCCTCTGTCGAGGAGAATTCGCCATTCATACTGTCGAACGAGACCCGGAACGTCCATCATCAGTTGGGAAAAAGGATCCCAACTATCGTTCGAGGGTGTATACCTCGCTAACGAACGAGATTCGTTCGAACTCCTTTCACCTCACGGTGGTTCAAGAAGCTTTTAACAAGGAAACGCTTTTCACAACTCGAATCCGTCAGTGTATATGGAGAAAGAGTAAAATTCGGGTTCGTCTTGTTGGGCGAATCCGAATCAAAATCGTGATTTGGATCACACTTTTCATAATTTAAGGGAGCACATTGATCATGAGCGATCCCGTCATCGTGAGTGAGCGGGGACGGTCGATAATGTTTCTTGTGACCAGTTGGTAATACGCAAGTTGCGTTTGATCAACTGGCGAGCGAAAGGGCGCATCAGCCCCTTCAAAACGCGCTAGTGACAGCTCGTCAAAATATCTCATCCTTGGAGGATGAAGTGGATCGTCTAGTTCGTGAGAACCAGGCGCTGGCCCGAGACTATCATGCTTTAGCTCGGAACCATCCGGCTTTAGCAGACATCTTAGACCGTTCCGGTGTGATCCGAAATCGGAAGAAACCTCATACTGATGGTACGGGCGGAGACGCCCGACATGAAATATAGGATGCTTACGCATCCTACGAGGCAGCTCGATCGTGTACGCATTACTTTGGCGATGTAGTACATATAGTAATTAATTAATTTTATTACTGCCTACAGTCGTACAGTATAAAAGCATCGCTTTTAAGTTTAAAATATATATATGTATAACTACACGTTTTGATAGGTTTACTGTAGATAGAAGGACTAGATCAATAGCATTATATTCAAGAATGTTTGTATGTTTGCTCTTCCGTTTTTGTTGAAATTCCGTTTCTGTCGGCCCACCGCAGAGATGAGATTCCTAACGACACGGACCACTGCTTATCTCGCCAGCAGAAATCCATCTGCTGACTCCGTTTTGATTTTGTCGTCAGTTTGACCGGTGTGCAGTGCGGGAATGTTCTTCTCCTCATTAGTGAGAGCATTATTGCTCTAGCTTTTAATATTGTTTTCGATGCTGAGTCTTCTAGCATCGTTTTCAAAGTCAGTAATAGCATTATTGCCATACTGAGCTGGTCCGTATCAGTGTTGGTTAAACCAACAGTGATTCCTTCGCATTGAGTGTCGTGTCAATGCGTGATGAGCAAGAGCTAGAAAGTTCTTGCTTGAGCGAATCTCTCCCTTCTTTAAACAAGAGTCACCTCAAACAAGGTGGGCATACGTGGATGGCGTAGGCGATTCACGTAAACCGTGTATGCTTTGTAGAAGCATGCACTAATTGTTAATGGCAAATTTACTATCGGCAAGAACTCGCGTCAACTCGTAGAAGAGTGGACGCGCTCGCGAAGTATCTTCGAGGATATGATTGCACGTTCTATCAGACCATCAGTTTCTGGATGGTCAGAAGCTGACATTTACAACAGTTTTAAGCGATTTAATCACAAATTGCCAAAACGCTGCCGTAAATATATGGTTTCATTTGGAGACCACTCACAAGGTATCCCATGCAGTCGAAATATGTATCAACATGGCTGTGATCGACTCCAAGACTGCAGCAAGATGTACCATCTTGCCGAAACGATCAACAAGCACAAGAATACCAATATTCTTGTTATCATCTTCAAAAAGCCGAAGATGTAGTCCATAGATTCCGGTTGCAAACATTCTGCCCGAACCAGAGGGTTGTGACCGAGCACGTGACAAAGCACTGTCCTTCGCCCGTTGCCAAACTTTGCAAGCACGTATGTACTTGCGGTGAATTGACACTAGCGTGGCCAGTAAAATCCCGGCTTATCGTGGGTCAATTTTTCTCACGTCTACGCTGCCAACTTATTGGTGCATAGTGGCACTCATAAATGATGCATAAATGCAAATCAGTATGGGTGGGGATGACGAGACGAGGTGTGAGGCTGTTTAGTACAGTTCTTGTTGCGCGTTGTGTATCGATCTGTTGGAGATAGATACAGTTTCGACTATCCTTTTAAGGATTGTTGTCATGGAGTTCTAAGTTAATCCATCAAAACTTGTATGAGTCTTATCTTCTTGATAGGCTCTTCTAACGTCGTCAAGTAATGTTGACGACGGAACACTCATTGTTGCAAAAGTGGGCTCATGCTCACTGTTGATTTGTGCAGTCGGCTCAAAATCGGGCCGGTGCAAAAGTGCATCAGCGGCGACATTAAGTCATCCTAGTTTGTATTCCTCGATTTTGTTATACTCCGTGAAGAAATGACAACCACATCGTCATTCTTTGCAAGAGGAGTGGACTGTTTATGGCCGTGCATAAAGACAGATGGTCCGTACAAAGATTGAACGGCCTATCTCCTAAGAGATAGACCCTAACCTTAGCCAGGGCATATTTCATGGCAAGGAGTTCCTTGTCATGGACTGGACAATTGCGTTCAGCTGGTCAAAGCTGACGTGACAGATAGCAGACGATGTGCTCTGCTCCATCTGTGTCATATTGCATTAACGCACAGACAGTTACAAAATCAATGACTTCACAGACCACATAAACTGGTCTGTCTCTACCAAAATTGCCAATATTAGCGATTGCATCAAGCTTTGCTCTGCTTGATACCCTAAAAAAAACGCTTATAATCAGCGTTAGATGACCACTGTACCTTTTTCTTTAACAAAGAAGAAAGATGTATTGTCATTTCAGCATAATTGTGAGAGTGCTTTTGCAATACGACGCTAAGCCGAGGAACGTTCAAAGTCCTTTTACATCGACTGGTCCGGGCCAGTCGGTGATCGCCTTGATCTTCACCGAATTAGAGCTTACGCCGTGTTTACACACGACGCACCAAGCAGTGGTATTTCACTTGCAGCGAATATTCACTCTTTAAGATTTGCATACACCTTATGCTTACGCATAAGTACAAGCCCTTCGGACGTGGGGACAATGTACTTCAACGTCCGACTTTCTTTCATAGCTCTGCTAAGAGCGTAGACGTTATCAAAATAACTTGAGGCAAAATCCTGCACCGATCTCAACCGATTGGTTACACATTTATTGAATGTCGCAGGGGCATTACTAAGCCGCTGTGGCAACGGGATAACCTGGTCACGCATAAGGAGCGGTAAGAATCCATCCATCAGATCCATTGACGAAAAGATAGTACTCTTTGACATACCATCAATGATTATGTCGTTTCGTGGTATCGGCGTCTGAGACGAGACCGTTGCAGCGCTCAATTTATTGAACGCATGCACAAATCGTCACCCTCGTAATGCTTTGCGGAGACAGAAGGTCGGATAGCTATGTGGGGAATTTGATTTCCTCACATGGTCCACTGCTCAGCGATCAGCAAAGCATTTGCCGGTCGTTAATACTTGTTCACCAAAGAATGTCCACTGCTTCATAACGCAGTATTTCTACCTGGGATCAGGTCGCTTTCGTGACGACTGATTTAATTCTTAGGCAACTCGCACCGTACTGATTCGGGCAAGACATTCGTTGATTCTATTAAATCCTCATATAAAGGGTTTGTCTTTAAAGACTCCCTGATTGAGACGTAAGACGTTCAATCCGAGTATTCTCACCGAGGACACTTTCGTCCTTCGCTGAGCTGCTGAGAATCCGTTCGTTCTCAATCTCTTGCCAATCGAATATCGGCCACGTACTTGTCATCTGTGACAAGTACACGGATCTGCTTGACTTTGCCACTGTGCAGATCACACAAGAACCGTTTCAGCTTAGCGTTGTCAATTAAGCCATTTCCAAAGTTTAATTCGGAGGTTTTATCAGATCAAGTGTATAGGCGCCTATGCTTGATCCGTTGTTTACTAGAGACATTTAATGTCTCAGTTTCCTCCTTGTAACATTTTCAAAAATGTACCTAAAAACCTTAGACCACAGGTTTCTAGGGACTCATTCCCGCAGATTGTTGAAGACTTTTTTATCAAGCTCGCTGTCTAAAGCCACAAGTTTTCGGCTCTGAGCAGGACATTCGAACGCATGATTACTTGTCATCGTCTTTTTCACTGCACCAGTCTCTCCGAGCTGGGTAGGAGTTTGTGTCACCTGAATTCCCGTCGGTACAACTTCTACTACACCAGGCTTTGGGCTGTGGTAGGACTAGGCCACATTTGACATCTCGTCAACGCACCCTCAACTGCGTCTGACACAACGTCAGCAGCATATGCCTCTCGCAGGAGCAGATCCTTTCCGGTGTCCTGCGCAGAGCTTAAAGCCGTCCATGTACGCCAGTCTATCCATGTTAATGTCTTGGCACCCTTGGCATGTCTAGAATGAGGTCAAACGGACTCTCGGTACCTAGCACTGTGAACCTTTCTCTACAGGAGAAGTCAATAAACTGAAGGCGAGTTCTACCTGAAGGCTAATTCTACCTGAAAGCGAGCTCTACCTGAACTGCCTCAGACTTAACGAGCGCGCCGTTAGTCAAACGAGCGGTCACTACTTCTCGCTTGCCATCCTGGAAAATCGGCTCAAACAACGCCGGTCTCTGGTATAGCTAGAGCCGCGAGTTTAACAAAATTCTGTGATGCGCCCGAATTTACAAGGAGGGTCATCACAAGGTCATAGCCTCGTACTCGAGAGCGATAGAATAGCAGGGTTGAGGTCCAAATTTTCGAGACCTCAGGGACTATGCAACCCATTTGTTCGATAACTCTGAACTTAAAGTTATCTTCAATGTCCGCGTCAGTAGAGGATCCCACCCCTGCTGCGCTCCTGCATTTCCTGAATTATCAGTGGTTGATGCAGAGCTAACGCGTCTGGCACACCGGTTCTTGCCATCACCCTCTGAGTAGAGAGCTCTACTGCTAGGCGTCTTAGCCCCAGCAGGGACTCTGGCATAGCAGCGAGCCAACATATGGCCGCGCTTGCCGCACTTGCAGCAGACTACGTCCGCATTACCCAACTCCATATGTAGGCGGGCACGTCGTAATGCGGCCACGCTTTACTTTAGCACACGCCCTAGCACAGCGCGGAAGCGGTTTGCACCTGCTTCTCTTGCGTGCAGTGAGGAAGTTGTGGTGGGCGCGCAAGCGACCTCACCCAACTCACTAAGAACTCTGGTGAAGTGACATCACGGGAGCGGTAATCCGTCTCCTCGTGCGCACTTCCCAAGTAGGTAGTAATTTTCAGACTGATTTGTATTTAATAGAATTAAATACAAATACCTATTTTTA
>NC_090614.1:741817-756687 GCF_004359215.1 Bremia lactucae
GCAGAACTCATGCGTCTCGCACGCTGGTTCTTGCCATCGCCCTTTGGGAAGGGAGTCCTCTTGCTGGGCATTTTTGCCCCAGCAGGGACCCTGGCATAGCAGCGAGCCATCATATGGCCGCGCTTGCCGCATTTAAAACAGACCACGTCTGCATTGCCCAACTCCATAGGAGTGGCATCTGTCCTCTCGGCCGACGGCTTATACCAAGCTGTCGCCGAGGCACTGTTGTAGGATTGCTCCTCAACTAAGGCAATTTGGATTGCCTCTTCCATCGTCGACGGCACCTTTCTGAAAAGGGCCTGTCGCGATGGGCCATGCCGTAGTCCGTTCATAAACGTGGGCACCTTAATGTGCTCCGGAATCGGACCTACGGTTATGGATGCGGACAGCGAGCGCATCTCTTGCACATACTCTTGCAGAGATCGCTTCGCCTGTCGCGCCCCAAAGAAGCGCGCCTGAAGCAACACTTCGTTGTTCGGCGGCTGGTACATGGCGCGAATCTTATCCTTAAAGATCGCCCATGAGGGGAACGCTTTTCTGTCCGCCATAAGCGCCGAGTAAGCCCACTCTGAGGCCTTACCGCGCAGATGCGACATAGCGTACGACACCATCCGGCTGTCGTCCTCGATGAGCTGGGCGACACCACATTGCTCCACGGCTAAAAGCCAGTGGACAATCGTGTGCGCCGCAGTTCCATCGAACTTGGGCGGGTCCATCCGAATGGGCCTCGGCTGATGCGGCCGGGCAGAGAGCATCTCAACAGTCCTGTTGAGAGCCTCGCTCCGAGCCTGCTCATGCCTCAGCTCATCCTGAGTCTGAGTGACGGACTCCGCCGCAGCATGGCTCTGTGCCTCGGACGCGGCCCTCCGCTGTCCGAGCACAAATGCCTCAAACTGCTCCAACTGAGCAACATGTTGCTCAGGAGGACTACCCAGGAGCCTGGCCAGGGCTTGTTCACCAAGTCCCTGCGCCATTAGCCCTGCCACCTCCCGATGATGTTCGGAGAGGTGGGGAAAATGAGCCCAATCAATGTTGAGGCTCATCCTCACGTACACACGCAGAGATGCGGGTCGTGGGAAGGATTTCAAGTGCTACCAAGTGTAGGCGGGCACGTCGTAATGCGGCCACGCTCTACTTTAGCACACACCCTAGCACAGCGAGGAAGCGGTTTGCACCTGCTTCTCTTGCGTGCAGTGAGGAAGTTGTGGTGGGCGCGCAAGCGACCTCACCCAACTCACTAAGAACTCTGGTGAAGTGACGTCACGGGAGCGGTAATCCGTCTCCTCGTGTGCACTTCCCAAGTAGGTAGTAATTTTCAGACTGATTTGTATTTAATAGAATTAAATACAAATACCTATTTTTATCAATTAAAATATTATCTCTATAGATGTCATTTAATATGTATTGCGAGCGTATCTTTATAGATACCTCGCGTAATTGATGACGCTAGCCGTCATCATGGATGACGCTGGGCGTCATCCCTCCTAATGTGAATGCACCCATGTGCATCACATCCACAAGGGTTGGTCACAAATGTGCACCACACCCGAGTGTTGGGTCTAATTACTATTATTTAGTAATTGACCATCCCCTTAAGTACCAAATGTACTTAATGGGGACTGTGTAACATTAGGGCAACTCTAGCCCGTTACACCATAGAAGTGGCACTTAACCTCTCGGCCGACGGCTTAAATCAAGCAGTCGCCGAGGCGCTCCAGGTGCTTGTGCCAGTCTGCCGCAAAATAAATTACAATTGGTTTACTATCGCGATAAAGGTAGAGCAAAGCAAAATAAAAATGTACAAGTAAAAAACGCCAACGGTATAGTAATAGCACCAATTTGTTAAAAAAAAAGCTTTGCTTTGTAGCCAATGAATAGACGAGTTTGTATGCCGCTCCGCCAAATAATTAAGCTTCGACCGATGGTAGGAGCCTCGGGCGATATCCGTGCGTTCTTCGGGGTGCAGCCGCTCAATAAGAAGCGACGTACGATGCTGGATACTAAAATTTTAGCTGTAAATTATCTTCACAGCAACGTGAGCATCCAGAAGGACGAAATCCAGCAGCTACAGCGAAACAAAGACGACGGCAAGATGTTGCCTGTGACTAGCTTTAAGCAGCTGCAAGTAGAAGGGCAGCTACGGTCACTCATGCATCCGTCATGGTTTGATCTACTACAGAAAGAAACTGCGCGTAGCTCCTTTCAAGAGCTCATGAGATTCTTAGTGAATGAGGAAGGCCGGCAAAAGACCATCTTCCCGCCACCAGCTGATTTGTTTGCGGCACTGCGTGATTGCGCGTTTTCCGACTTAAAAGTAGTCATTTTGGGCCAAGATCCATATCATGGACCACAGCAGGCTCATGGGTTAAGCTTTTCAGTGCGTCACGGGATCCCACCGCCCCCAAGCTTGAAAAACATTTACAAAGAAGCCATGAAGGACATAGGTATCGAACGCCCAACGCACGGGTGTTTGTCTTGCTGGAGTCGTCAAGGAGTCTTATTATTAAACACTGTACTCACCGTTCGTCAGGGAGAACCGAACTCTCACAAGAAACGCGGATGGGAACAATTTACAGACGCCATTATCTCCAAGATTAATCACAACGCCTCGAACGTGGTGTTTTTCCTGTGGGGCAAACCAGCGCAAGAAAAAAGCGCACTAATTGATACAAAGCGGCATCTCATACTGCGTACGTCGCATCCGTCGCCACTCGGTGCGACGAAAACAAACGCGCCGTTCCTGGGCTCAAAGTGCTTCTCCCGAGCAAACAAGTACCTCCTTGACCACGACAAGGAGCCCATTAATTGGAGTGTTTCATAGGCTAAAAATACTATTTTCTTTAAGTACGAATTGGAAATTAAAGATTGGATACAATTTAGCGTAATGGTGTTGTTGGAAAAATATGGCAACGAGCGCGCTGCCGAGAGCCCCAGGTATCGAGCTCCGTGAGCGTGAGTGGCAAGCATTGACGGCTTAGAAAGGCTACAATTCGTTTTCGTGTCTCGACGAGAGCTTCACGGAAACGCATGAGATTTGTCGATGGATCTTGCTGCAGCTGCTGCTTCCAGACGGCGTCCATGACCAGCATCGAGTGCGAGAACACGTGCGCGAGTGCAAGTTCAGCGGATCCACCTTCGGCGTACGCGAATCGATTCGAAAAAAGGGACGACGCGAGCGAAGACGCGTTTTCCATCAGTGCTGTGAATCCAAGGAGCTCCAAGTGAGGGCGACTTAGCTGCTGGGATGTCTCGAGCTCGGCATTTTCCGTACCACAGCATGGACAAACCAATGGGAGAGGCCTTTTAAGTTTTAAGTGACATAAAAGCATTTCCAGTAAATTTAATGCGCACAAACACACTGGAAATCGATTTTCGCGTATCATTCGCTGTATGTATCCATTCAATGCATGTATCCATTCGTTAATTTTAACGCACCAAGTGCAGTTTTAAGAGATTCTTTATTTTACCTTGAGCTCGTCATTCAGATTATCTGAAAAGTAGAGTAACATTCGGATAGCTAAGCGTCCTGACGTGCGTAGGTCCGAGGTCGGATCGTCGTTCTATAAAGAATACAGACCTTTGAGAATAAATAGCTTTACTCGTATTTATAGAAATAAGACAACGGATACACGCACTTGAAAGCCCACGTCACGCCAGCGTTGGTTTACGCGTCCTTCGTACGGCAGCGTAGAGAACAGGCCGTCCCATAGATGCTGCAACATATCGTCATCCTCTATACGAGCGTCAGAGATTATAATGAATAAACTATCTGCAGTGGCTTGCCTGATGACGTCAGATCGAACTCTTTGCGAGCGGCCTGCCGCAGCGCGTAGATCTCCCCCATTTGTGCTGAAGTGGCAAAGTCCTCATACTCACAGACTCGGTCTGGAAAGAGCCACTTCCAGCACGCAAATTGCCTGCAACAAAGCAATTTATTGCCTTGATGCAAGCCGTCAGCACTATTTCTATCGCAGACGATGCTTAAAAAATCATCGGTTGCCGTGTTTTTTTTGGTGTTAATGTATTCATCACCAGCTTTGAGGTACCGGGACAAACAATTTGGAGAGCGAGCGACGACGCGCGCCTTTTCGCAGTCGTCACTAGCTAGGAGAGGACGAGATGCCTCCATCTTAAGCAAGATGCAGCAGTCACGAGGCGTTGGCTAGAAATACTGCTGTAAAGTAGCCATCTATCTATGCTTCGAGATAAAGGGTGCATCAGGTGCCGCCTCTCTATTGGCCAATACTACTGGCACTAACTATAGACTTGTAACGGATGCTAAGCCACCGCCACAGCGAGGAATACTTTTCGTATAATCTCCTTTAAATTTTAATTTCTTAATTTACCGAAAGATCTGTAATACCAAAACTGTCGGCTTTCTTTGCTTGACACGACTTAAAATTGGTCATCAATTTCTTAACTATGCCCTTTACCTATTTCGTCGTATGTGTAACGGGGTGTCCCCGTAACAAAAATATTATTTCTTATAAGAGGAAAAAAAATAAAGATGTTCAAAATTATAATCTTTATTAATTTGACTTAAATAGTTTCAGTGTTACTAAATTGGGTAATATTGATGCAATAAGACATTAGCTCTATTGATTGGTTGATTTAAAGTCTATACAAACATGGCAAACCGTTATAAGACACGATTGCGGGGTGCGCAAGCAAGCGCCATACTAGGTTTGGTGTTCATATAATAAAATTCAGTAGTAGATAGAAGATCGTTTCAAGGAAACTAAATATTGTAATACACTTTGAATTTTTTTCCATTCGAAAGCCTTAGTCTAGACCTTTAAGCTAAATACCCTTAGCTTCAAAGACCCCCCCATATACTCTTGTGTACATGAAGTTTCGAGGCACCTCACCTTCCCTGTAATCAGTGCAAGGTTAACTTGTAATGATCAGTACAAGTGAAAGGTGCCCCATTTCACCTGGTAGCAAGCACTTCGTAGTCCATTCAACGACCTACGCACGTTCCGTCTAACATGGACATATTGGATGAAGAAGGAGGGATCTTTCCAGTCCCTGAAGAAGGCTATCACGCCACTCGTGAAGGGTTTACTCATTTGAGTGACCTTGAATAGGGAGCGATCGAACGAATGAGTTCGGTCGTAGGCAGGCCAGCCGTTGGCGCCATGCTAGAAACTATGGGAAGAGATGAACAGCATGCGGCCATAGCCGAGTTAATACAACACAAACTTGACGAGGCCCGAGAGAAAGTAGCCTTGCTTCACCAGCAAGGCTCTCAGCACGCAGAGGTGTTGAGAGAACAGGGTGCTCCAGAATTGGAAGTTGAGACAGCAGCATGTAAATGCTGCTATTGGGCCGACGCTTCCACGTTGACATGAAAACTTAAAGACCGATTTCTCTAAGTTTAAGGCAGTCAAAGGCGACTACCTCTTAAGATGGTTAATCAGATTAGACGAAACCGTAAAAGCTCGCCGTATCAGTGATGATGCGACGAAAGTGAAATTGGCATTTCCAACTTAGCCGGACGTTTCAAATCTTGGGCTTTGGGAATCAAGATTCACAACCCATTAATTTTCGGGTCGTATGAGGTCTTTAATATCCGGCTCAGACAAACATTTGAGCCGCCGCGCGCCGAATTCAGGGCTCGAGTCGAGCTCCAGAAGTTGAAGCAGGGCAAGCGTGACCTTTACGCTTACACCCAACATACACGATTTCTGGTCAGTTGTATCTTGAGTCATCCATTGATGAAAACACACAGGTTACTGTCTTCATCAAGGATCTCACAGACGGTCCTGTCAAGACCCACCCGTTCCGGCTCGAATTAGAGACGCTTGACCAATCGATCTCTGTAGCGGATCAAGAGGACTTCAGCTTGAAACAGTGTTCGTCAACTCGGGTGCATATGGTCCACCCAGACCACAACAAAACGGAGGTATAGAACCAATGGATCTCTCGTATGTAGAAAGCGAGAAACCTTGCTCTTCAAGTTACAAACGATTACAAAAATGTAATCTTTGTCAAAAGACGGGCCACTACGCCTACGAGTATAGAGCTTCATGGCCAGTGCCTAAAAACTCTAAGCGAAAAGATCGACCTTTCAACGGCGAGGCGGATCTTCAGAAAATGATCGGGGTCGGTAGGTGCGGATCGCTCTACTGATCCAGCAACGTCAAAAGAATTTGCAGGCCTTTTGACAAAAGTTGCTCCTCACACACAAACATTGTGTGCAATTGCCCCAGGAGATGAGGTTAACCTTATCACCCTAAAAATGATGATGGTAATTAAATTGTCACTAAAGGTCCCTAGTCGATTGTGGGGCGTCGCAATTTTATTCGTAGAAGATTGCAGGCTCAAGTTCGTTAAGCGCGATATTCCAGAGGAAACTGAGATAATAAATGCCTTTGTAAGCAATGGATCAAGTGTTGGCGCTTAGAAACTTGATCCAATAGCGCCTCCAAAGTTAATCTCGAAGATAAATCAATGGGTTCTTGTGTGATCTGCGTAGTGACAAACTCAAGCAGATCTGCGTACTTGTCACAGATAAAAAATACGTTGCCGATATTCGGTCGGCAGTAGTACTTCCTGAGAACGAGCTGGTTCTCAGCAGCTTGTCGGTGTACGAAAGTGTCCTTGATGAGAAGACACGGATTGAACGTTTCTTTTACGTCCCAGTCCTGGAAGTCTTTGAAGACAAACCCTATATATAAGGATCTTATCAAATTCAAGGATTTCTTCCCCGAATCAGTACAGAGCGAGTTGCCTAAGGATAAGTGTACTCGACATGAAATCGACCTAATCCAGGTTCGAAATACTGTGTCATTAAGCAGTGGCCATTGCCTCGTGAACAAGTATTGGCGATCGGCACACTTCAAGAAAATTTACGAATTGCTGGCAATTGTAGGATGTCTTTAGTTGAAATTGAAAATTCACCTAAACCTAAAAAATAAGAATTTTTTTAGAAATTCTAAAATTCTTGTTTTTCTGATAGTTACATCCTTCAATTGATTCTAAATTTTATAAATATATCATTTTTTTATTAGAACTTCGAGAAATAATTAGAAGTTCAAGTCAACTTCTCGACATAGCTCTCCGACCTTCTACGTCGGTAAAGCAACAGGAAGGTCGCGAATTGTGCATGCATTCAATATATTGAACGCTGCAGCTCAAACACCGATTACACAAAACGACTTAATCATTGATGGTATATCAATGGGAACTTTTTCGTCTATGGATCTGATGAATGGATCCTATAAGGTCCTCATGCATGAATAGGATTTCCTGTTTATAGCCCAAGCGGTATGCTATCGTAGTTGCTCGTCATACCAAGGTACTAAGTAATGCCCCTTCTACATTTAACATATGTGTAACCAATTTGTTAAGATCGGTGCAGGATTTCGCACAGCTATTTTGATGATGTATTCATTCATATCAGAGCCATGAATAAAAAGTCCAACATTGGAATTATCGTACCCACGTCCGAAAGGTTCTTACATTTATGAGTAAGCACGAGTTGTATGAAATTCTCAAGAAGTTTACAATCGCTGCAAGCGAACTACCACGTCTTGAGAAGCATCGAGGGTAGTCACGGTGTACGCCCGGATCCAGATTAGATCAAGGCGATCACCGATTGGCCTGTGCCAGTCGATCTGAAGGGACTTTAAGAAGTTCCTTGATTTTGCGGCGTGCCTGCACAAGAACTCGCGCAATTATGCAGAAATGACAGTACATCTATCTTCTCTGTAAGAGAAAAGTTTTAAGTGGTCATGGATCCTTGATTGTCAGCGTTCCTTCGAAGGTAAGCAAAGCTTGATGCAACCGTCAATCCTGGCGATTGTTGACCAAGACCGACCTTTTCATGTGACCTGTGACGCCAGCGATTTTGCAATCGGCTGTGCGTTGTATTATGACACAGACTGCGCAGATCGCGTCGTTTGTTATCAATCGCGTCAGCTTCAACCAGCTGAACGCAACTATCCACTGCATGACAAGGCGCTACTTGCCATGAAATACGCACTGGCTAAGTAAGGGTCTATCACTTGGGAAATGGACGTTCAATGTATGTACGGACCATGCATCCCTACAACCGTTAGCAGTCCACACCTCTAGCGAATGTCTTTCTTCGCGGAGCAAAACTTCTCAGTCGGGGATAAACCAGGACGACTCAACGTCGTCGCTGATGCCCTTTCGCGCCGGCCCGATTTTGAGCCGGCTGCGCAATCTAACAGTGAGCATAAGGCCACTATTACGACAATCAAAAGTGAGCATAAGGCCACTGTTGCAACAATAAGTGTTCCGTCGTCAACATTACTCGACGACGTTAAAAGAAGATAAGTCTTTTTAAGGATTGATGGATAATCTTTGAAATCCATCCCAACAATCCATGGAAGGATTGTTGAAGTTGTATAGATCCTCAACATGTAGATAGAAAATGGGTAACTGTATTATACAGCCATTGCTAGCGACGTACCTCGTTCGTCAATCCCCCCCAAAAAAAATGATTTGCGATTACGCATCAACTATGAGTGCCACAATGCACCAATAAAAAATCAATGTGGACGTGAGAAGACTTACCGTACAATAAGTTGCGATTCTATTGGCCACGCAATTATGAGTTCGTCCGAAAGTACATAATTGCTTGCAAAGTTTGTCAATGGGTGAAGCCCAGTGTTTCGTCCCGCTGTCCGTTACAACTCTGCCTATTATGGCAGAGTGTTGGCAGTCCGTATCCATGGACTTCGTCTTCGGATTTCCCGACGATAAACATTAAAGCAATGATTTTCTTGTTTTTGTTAATCGTTTCAGCAAAGTGGTATATCTTGCTGCAGGACCGTAGTCGATCATAGCCAAAGGCTGTGCTTGTGTCTTTGTTGTTTCAGTATTTCATGGGTTACCCCGTGAACTGGTCCCAGATCGAAATCCTAGATTCACGGCGGAATTTTGGCAAACTGTGTTCAACTCACTTAGAACACACTTACATATGTCAATTTTTGATCATCCTGTAAAAGATGGTCCGACGGAGCGTGCAAACCGTATTCTCAAAGAGATACTGCGCGGATCGTCCACTCTCTTAAGAGTTAGAGCGAGCTCTTGCCGATGGTAATATTTGCCATCAACCATTCAGTGCATGCTTCTACAAAGCATAACTGTTTTACGTGAATGGCTTGCGCCACCCACCAGCCCTACCTTGTTTGATAGTGACTCTTATTTAAGGGGGCGTTGATCGAGCAAAGAACCTTCTAGCTCTTTTTCATCACGCAGTAGTGCTAAGGTCAATGCGAAGGATACTAATGTTAATCTAATGAACATTAAAGTGGACAAACTCAGAAGGGACAATAATGTCATTGATGACTTAAATAACGATGCTGAAAGATTCAGCTTCGAAAACGATGATACTAGTCAGAATAATAACGTTCTAACTAGAGAGGAGATTGAAATCTCAACAGTGCAAACCGGTCGGACTGACGACAAAAACAAAACCGAGTCAGCAGATGGATTCCTTCTGGCTAAAGAATCAGTGGTCCGTTTCGTAAAGAATTCCATCGCTGATGTGGTGGATCGACAAAAATGGAACTCTAACAAAAATTGAAGAGCAAACATACTTCCATGTAATGTTAATGACCTAGTCCTACTGTATATGGTAAACCTACCAGAACTTGTAGTGAGGAATGTGGGCTGCCTAGGTATATCGGCCCGTTTCGTGTACTACATCGCCAAGGCAATGCGCATACGATCGAGCTTGAGCGTCTCCGCCCGTACCATCAGTTGGAGGCTTCTTCCGTTTCCGGATTACACCGGAACGGTCTGGAGCATCCGCCAAAATCTGATAGTTCCGAGCCAAAGCCTTATGGTCTCGGAAAAGGGTCTGATTCTCATGAACCAGACAATCCACTCTTTCTTTAAACGAAGAGATCTTCTGACGAGCTGTCACCAGCTCATTTTGAAGGAACTGGTGTCTCCTCTTGTTTGCCAGTTGCAAAGTCGCTACCTGCGCACAATTTCTCAACTGGTCACGAGAAACATTTTTAACCGTCACCGCTAACTCGCGGCGACGGGATGGCTCGTAATCAATATGTGAACCGATGTCCCGTTCACAGCAGTGAGCACTCCCAGCGGGATGCTCTGGGAATGCCTACAAATGCCACAGGGGCTTAGTAATGCCCCTGCAACATTGAACAGGTGCGTAACGAATCTGTTAAGACCGGTGCGGGAATTCGCACCGAGTTATTTGACGATGTATTCGTCCATAGCCGAGCCATGGACGGAAAGACGGACGTGGGAGTTCATAAAACTCACGTTCGTCAGGTTGTTACACTTATGCGGAAGCATAAGTTGTACGCAAATCTCAAGAAGTGAATATTCGCTGCAAGCGAAATACCACTTCTTGAGTGCATCGTCGGTAAAGACGGCGTGCGCCCTGATCCCGAGAAGATCAAGGCAATTACCGACTGGCCAGTTCCCAGTCGATGTCAAGGAACTTAGAAAGTTCCTTGATTAATAAAAGTTTGGTCCAATCACGATGTTGAATCGGATTCATTAAACGAGGCGAACCCGATTTTATCTTTCCCTCCACATACATTGACGGATTCGAGTGGTAAGAAGAGTTTTCTTGTTGATAGCTTCTCGAACCATCGTGAGGTAAAAGGAATTCGAACGAATTACCAAATTGTTCGTTAGCAAGGGTATCCACCCTCGCCGAATAGATGGGAACCTCGTTCTTAACTGATGATGGATGTTCCGAGTCTCATTCGACAGTACGACGAGACCCATCTTCCTCGACAAAGGGTCCATCAGAGAACGAGCGCTTCCCGCGCTCATAAATGGATCAGAGGTTCTCAATCCCCAGACACATCTCGAAAGAGATGAGCGCCCTCATAAGATCTAAAAGGGAATATACTTCCTCGGGGGCAGGCCCTGCATCCTTAAAACAGCATGGACATGACCCCCCCCCCCACGAGAGGCATGGTGTCCCTGTCTCTCTAGACAAACGGTGCAGCTTAAAGCGTGCACCGACCACGGTCCGTTTCTCGAACCGTTCACGGAAAGCATTTAGCTTGTCAAGCCAGACCTCACGGCCTATGTTTTGCACATTCTGTACAAAGGCTGTTTAAGCTTGGAACAAAGGTTTGACATCCTTTGCCCGCTTACAAGAGTACCGCCAATACCGAAAAAAAGCATCGATGGAGAATTTCATTTCATCCTCACCAGGCTTGTGAAGCCTGGATGAGTCGAATTACGGAGTATGATTTCGATCGTTGGTCATTCCAGACCAACGAAATAGGTTACTCTTACTCTAAGAAGGCAACATAGGCCTCTTTTCAGGAGCGAACAGCAACGTATTGCGGCCCCTCTCGTGGTTGCTCATGTTAACGTTAACGCTAACTTGGGCCTTAAGTGATCCCAAGAAGTGGTTGTGAAGGTGAGAGTGCTGCTGGTGGTGCTAGTTTGCATCACCACGCCTTTCCTGGTGATGCAAACTAGCACCACCAGCAGCACTCTTCCCTTCATGACCACTTAGTTCCTGGTGACACCTACTGTCTTCACCAGAGTGATCATCGCTCACGGAGTCAACATCATATGACTCCCCACCAAAAAGGTCCGACGAGTCGAACAACCTCGTCATCACCTCTTTGATTGTCACGTTAGATTTCAAAGGGTTTAACGGACTCGCCCGCGGGTAATCCGGCGGCCTTAACAGTAGCCACTGAGTCGAGCGATGCCGGTGACTTGGACCAGTCACCTACAATTGGTGAAGCAGGTGACTTATCACCGCCACCTGCAATATCAGGAGCAGATAGCATATTCCAGTGACCTGCAATTGGAGTAGGAGTTGGCGTTTTCCCGCAGTAGACGCATTAGCGTCTACTGAATATTTGCATTACCAAAAGGTGCACTGATGCATGCAGCTGCCAGGTTCTGCGGCCTCACGGTCCACGCGCATAGATTTATAAGTCGCCGTGTTGATTTTTGTCAAAATCAATAATGCGACAAAATCGGTACTCTTAAACAAAATCAATAATGCAAAATTGCATGAACAGACATATTAGTATTTCCTGTCACCCTTCATCAGTCACTATATTGATTTTGGTTCGGGGGGATGATGTGATCGGGTGTCCTGTTACATAAGTATTATTTCATATGAGAGGAAATGAGCAAAGAAGCACAAAATTATAATCTTTATAAATCTTGATTTTAATAATTGCAATTTTACCAAATTGGGTAATATTGATGCAAATAAGACATCAGCTCTATCGATTGTTTGATATAAGTCTAAAATAACTCGCAAATCGTTATTAGACACGATTGTGCGATGTGCAAGGAGGCGCCATACTTAATTAGTTATTAATACAATAAAATCAGTACTAGATAGAAGATCGTTACGTAGGCTACTAAATATGTTAATACAGCTTTACTTCCTTTATACTAAGCCTTAGCCTACACCTTTAGGCTAGAGACCCTTAGCTTCCTAGAAACTTTCCCATGTACCTTTGTGTACGTGAAGTTTCGAGGCACCTCACCGACACTGCAATCAGTGTAAGGTTAACTTATACTGATCAGTACTAGTGAAAGGGCCCCGTTACAATATGTATCTCAAAAAAATTATTGTAGAAGTTATAGTATATGTAAAGAAACACCTCGTTACAATACCCACAAAATGGAAGGTCTTGATTGCTAGATTTCCTTCAGCCGGATTCGACTAATTGCCGCTCAAGCCACCACATTAGATTTTATCGCAGCCTTTTACCATCATAGTCAAGTCGCTGAGGTGAGAGATAAGTATTATGTAGCAATAGGTCGTCATTGTACAAATCATCCCAAAACGACTCAAGTGTAAGCCACATTGTAATGGGGTGTATCGTTACATGAAATTAACACTTAAAGGTTGCTAACTAATATTATCTAAAAAATAGATGATACTTGGAGGATATTACTTTATATAAAAATGTTTAAAAATCTTATCCATAAATAGGTATAGGCCATTATATCTATTTATCCTGCAGACTAATCAGCTGTAAACGTAAACAAAGAGAGAGACAGATAAGATAAGATAAGATAAGAATTCAATTCCATATTTAGTCTTAATTTATAATTAAGTTAGAGTTTACAGATAGAAAGAAGAGATACTTAATTATAAAAATACAGTTTTCATTTTACCCTCTTTGAGCTAGTTTCCTTAAAGAGAAGTCTCCCTCTGCACGTACTAGTGTACGTGAAATAAATTAAGGCACCACTCGCAACTGAAGCAGTGCGAAGTGGACTTGTACTGAAGCAGTACAAGTCGTAGTGCCCCGTTCCACCTGGTAGCACTTTGTAGTCCGTCCAAGGACCACATTTCCCTCATCTAACATTGACATGTTAGATGATAGTGGGAATACGCATCACGTTGCGCGTGAAAGCTACTCCTTTTCTAAGTGACATAGAAAGGAGTGCGGTCGAACAAATGAGTTCGACCGTAAGTAACGATACCATCTTAGCCATGCTGTCCGGTTTGAACAGAGTTGCCCTCCATTCAGCCACCGCCAAGTCCACACAAAATGAGCTTGACGAGATGAAGGAGAAGGCAGCCTTGCTGAATCAGCAAGGCTCTCAACAGGCAGAAGTGTTGAGGTTACAACAGGTACAGACCCGTGAACCTGGGATGACGCACACGCGTCGTCCCGAAACCTTAAATATTGACATCTCTAAGTATAGGGGAGTCGAAGAAGACTTCTTTTTGAGATGTTTTGTCGAGTTGGACGATGCCATAAGGGCACATTACATCGTCGACGAGCAAATGCAAGTCGCATTCGCTCAATCAAACTTGGCAGGTAGTGTCAAAACTTGGGCATTAGGCCTTAAGTTGTGCGACCCATACATCTTTGAGTCGCTAAAGGCTTTTAAAGCCCGGCTCAAACAGACGTTTGAACCGCCTAGGGCTGAGTTCAGAGCTCGTTCAGAGCTTCTGAAATTCAAGCATGGCAAGCGTGATATGCCCAGCCCATACGACGCTTAGCGAGTTGTATTACAAATAACCCAGTCCATGAACCCACGTAGGTTACGGTATTCATGCAAGGTCTTATGGATGGTCCCGTAAAGATCCACCTGTTCCGCTTGGAACTAAAGATCCACCTGTTCCGCTTGAAATTGGATACGCTTGAAGAAGCAATATCCGTTGCGGAACAGGAGGACTTTAGCTTGAGACAGGCTCAAGCTAGTTCGTCATCGTATCGTCCTCAAAGACGACACGAGTTAGGAGGTCCAGAACCCATGGACCTCCCTTACGTCGAAAGCGAGAGACCTCGCTTTTCGAGTAAATAGCAATTGCAGAAATGCCATCGCTGCCAAAAATTAGGACACTACGCTCATGAGTGTAGTGACCTACGCCCAGTACCGAGGGATACTCAACGTAATTATGGACCGAACGCCGAAAAGGCAACGGTCGCAGGTCGGTCGCAGGTCTGACGTTGTTGCGAGAAATCGCAAAAGCAAGGCGGACTGTCAAAAAAAAACGGTCGGGGTCAGTAGGGGCGCAGTGCCCTACTGATCCAGCAACCTCAGGAGAATTTGCAAATCTCTTGACTAAAGTTTATCCAGACACATAATCATTATGTGTCTCTGCACCTGGTGATGAGGTATCCCTCATCACCTTTTAAGTTGCAAGTGACAAATGATTTGTCACTCAGAGCCCTAGTGGACTCGGAGCGTCGAATCACTTTATTTTGTCGCCAGTCACTAGAGGGTCGTAAGCTCAAATATGTTGAGCGCGACATCCCTCCAACGAGGATGACGGTGCGTCTAGCGACAGGCGCATCGATAACAGTGATGAAACGCGTAGTGAAATTTCACTACACGTTAAGAGATTTACAGTATGATGATGATTTCATCGTACTGGATTTGGATGACAAATTTGATGTCATCCT
>NC_090614.1:761342-775783 GCF_004359215.1 Bremia lactucae
GACAAAACAAATGAGTTAGCAGAAGAGTTTCTGCTAACTCGAGAATCAATAATCCGTTTCGTTCAGGATTCCATTGCTAACGCAGTGGACCGTCAGAAACGGAATGCAGACAAACATGGAAGAGCAAATGTTCATTGATTTACGATTAATGATCTAGTGCTACTCTCTACGGTAAACCTACCTAAGCGTTTAGTCACTAATGTGGGTAGCAGTAAACTACTGCCCAAGTTCATTGGGCCTTTCCGTGTACTGCATCGCGGAGGCAATACGTACACAATAGAATATCCACGTAGGATGCGAACGTGTCCTACGTTTTACGTTGGTCGGCTCCGCCCGTACCATCAGTACGCGGCTTCTTCCGAGGACGGATTTAACCACCCTTTTCAGAATCCCTAAAAGAATCTTGTGATCGCGAACCAGATTATCATGTTGAACCTGGAGTTTCTCATGCCGGTTCCGATTTCCTCGAAATTGCGATAAGCTGACGACAGCTCATCACGATTAGCGTGATATTTTTGTTCGTACTCCCATATGGAGTACGCAGTCTTCGAGCGGTCTCCAACTGCTCGATATAGTGAGCTTGCACCGTCTGCTCCAACGAGCGACGCTTGCCGCGCTCGTAATCAAGTCCCTCCTCCACGTCATGGAGGAAGTGATCGATTTTGTCGATCTTCGACATTAGATCCGACACACGGTTCGGATCTAATTTTCCCTCCTCCACCACAACCATTTGTGGATTCCCACGGTGGTCAACGTTTACTTGTGGAACGTATGCAAAACCACCGTGATGTTAAGGGACAGGAACGAGTTATATTGTTCGCTGGCATGGTTATTCACCTTCACATGACAGCTGGGAGCCTTGTTCCCAGCTGGTTGCTGACGTTGAGGGCCTCGTACGTCAGTATGACGAGACCCACCCGATGGTTCAGAAGGCCCATCGAAAAACACGTGCCCTTGGCGCAAGTAAATCGATTGCAAAACGTCAATCGCATCCCGCATCTCAATAGATATGCGACTTGTTCCCCAGGGCGAAGAAAGCGGATAGACATCCCCTTTTACCCTCTTCGAGTTGTCTACACAACACGGACAGGGATTACCCCACGTGAGGCATGGAAGTCCAGCCTCACGTGACAACCGATGCAATTTATACTTTGCACCGGTTGGAGTTCTTTTCTCAAACTTAACGCGATTCGCGTTAAGTTTTTGAAGCCAAGCTTCGCGTCCAATGTCTTTAACATTGCGAATGAATGCGCTGCAGGCTTGCATAAGCGAGACTTTATCTCGCTTATTATTGCCACTAAACCATCGATGCTTAAGAAAAGCATCGAGGAAAAAATTATCCTAAGTGCGGAAGTTCTTCACGCTGGGATCAAGGCCATGTAGCTTTGTCGCAATAAAATAAGGGATATTCATTGTGAGTGTAGTATCTCCAGACAAGCTATTTATTAGCCGTTCTGGCAAAAGCCACGGCTTCTTCTCAGAGGCGAGATGAGACATTGAATTGTTTCACTCCCCTGAGTGACACCCACTGAAACAGGGGTACCACAAGAGCTTTTATTACGATGGCTTACGCCATCGTCCGTCATCACCTTGCACATAACCAGGTGCAGGTGACCGTACGGAAGACGGAACGGGCAATGAGAGATCATCCTCATCTTCGGAACAAAATAAACTATTAGTTCGTCAGAATGAGCTCTATCATTCGAAGGCTCATAATCAGCCGCCTGACGTCTATCAGGCTACTGTTGTATTCTCCTCAAATCGGCGAATTCATCCGACTCGCATTCGTAGTCGACCTCTAAAGAGGGGTCGTATTCACGTGGTGAATCACCACGTGCACCCGCAAAATCTAGTGTTACGCGAGTTGAAGATACTAGATACAACGGCAGGCGTTCCGTCTGCCGCAAGAGATAACAGTGCGTCACCCGCGGCTGCACGAACCGCAGCCGAAGGTGCCGCACTATCAGCACCCCGCATGAATTTGCTCATCATGCGATGAAATTTAAAATGATGGTTCTGACCAATCAACATCATTTTTAAATTAAGTGGTCACATAGTGACCACTTCATCCAATGACAGTCAGAGTGATTTTCGTTTAAGGGAGGGGTGATGTAACGGGGTGTATCGTTACATGAAATTAACACTTAAAGGTTGTTAATTAATATATTATCTAAAAGATAGATACTATTTAGAGGATATTACTTTAAATAGTAATGTTCAGAAATCTTATCCATAAATAGGTATAGGCCATTATATCTATTTATCCCCCAGACTAATCAGCTGTAAATGTAAACAAAGAGAGAGACAGATAAGATTTAAATTGCATGTTTAGTATTAGTTTATAATTTAGTTAGCATTAACAGATAGAAAGAAGAGATACTTAATTATATCAATACAGTTTTCATTTAACCCTCTTTAAGTTAGTTGCCTTAAAGAGAAGTCTTCCTCTGCACGAACTAGTGTACGTGAAGTGACGTAAGGCATCACTCGCAATTGAAGCAGTGCGAAATGGACTTGTACTGAAGCAGTACAAGTCGTAGTGCCCCGTTACACACATCTTTAATCGATTGATATGAATCTTTTCTGAAACGGACAGGGCTATTTACTGAAAGGGAACTGAGAATCGTCTCCTTGCAGGAAAATCTCTCTAACTATTATATATCGATCAGATTTATTTTAAGCATATTCGGTAAATCTGCGTTAACTGATTTATTCCTATTTTTTTGAATTCATTCCGAATACGCACATGTTAAGGTGCCACTACCAAGGGGCTAAACTGTCTGTTGTGGCATCATACAGCAGCAATCTGGAAGGAATAATTACAGCACTGGTGCGTTTCAGCTCGCGCATTTGCGCTGCACGTGCTTCCAGAGCCGAATTTTCCAAAACTTGGCACGAAAAGGGACGATACTGCATTCAACTTTCGATATTTTCTTGTGCTTATTGGTTCGTACCCATACAGACACGATAACTCTTCGAGCTTGGTCACGACAAGAGCAGCAAACCGATCAACTTCAGCTTTATAAAGTTCTTTGAAATTTAAGCTGGTATAACTGATTATTTTTGAGCTTGTTCGTGTGTTTTTCAGATGGTCTGACGAGACCACAGAAAGGATTGGTGTAGCAACAAGCGCTATAACGGTCACAGCGGCTTCGACGTTTTGATTAGTCACTAGTTGGTAGGAAGATTTACGGAAAGTGAGATATATTAAGGCTATCGACAAATTCCTGGTTCTCGACTTCTTCCTTGTGTGCTCTCTTTACACTCTCGTTACATCCATCTGTGTATATTCTTATCGAAATATGCGCAGGTAAGATCAATGCTGGAAACCACATCTCATGAGTTTGAAATCTTGCTGCAACCTTATACTAAACATCTTACTATCAATCATTATAACGTCAGAAGACAATATTGATTATCATCTACGATTTGTTGCAAATGTCAACACTCCCCCTCAAGGTGGATGACCCAAGACCACAGATTCTGGTGAGTATCACAAGATGTGGCGTAGTTAGTACTTTGGTAAAAAAGTTAGCAACCTGAGACTTTGCTAGAATATGGTGCATGTTAATGTCTCCACGAGTTGTGTGATCTCGGATGAGGTGAAGCCATAGGTCAATGTGTTTTGCTCTGATACAGCACCTTGATCTGTAGCGATCGATATTGCAGTCATATTTTCGACATAGATGGTTGAAGACGGTAATGGTTGAAAGCCAAAATCACCAAGTAGTTGCCGCTACTAAATTATTCTGGCGCAGCTAGTGTCAGGGGCCGTTTATTTTGCTTCCGCTGTTGATAGTTCGACGGTCGATTGTTTCTTCGACTTTAAAATTACAGGACCTCCACCGATCTTGATTAACACACCAGAGGTTCAGCAATATATTACTGTGTTCCCCCCCTTTAGTGTCACAGAAGCCAATATTGTACCTATTGTTTGGTTCGTTCGTTTGTATAGTGATCGTATAGATATTGTACCTCTTAAATATCGAAGTATGCTTTCCGATGAGCTTCACATGGAATTTCAAGATACTGGGAAACGATATGCAAATGTCCGGTCGAGTGCCATTCGCAACGTAATTATTGATCTGATAAGCTTTCGATATGGTTTGGTCAGCTTTATTACAACCAGTGGGTAGGCGTGCAAGCAGTCATCCTATAAAGAAAGCGTAATAGCTCATTGGTCAAGTTCTCTGCACCTAAAAATTATCGAGGCTTGAGAACTTTACCGAAGCGGCGAGTTTATTATAATAAAACGGTAGCGAAACATCATGTATGTCACTAAACCATTAGGTCTTACGAAATGAAGGTCTTGACCCGAAATATTCGTTTTTTTAGTGCATGTGAATTTCTTTGGCCAAAGGTGTTTAGCATCCTGTCGATAAGTTGTGCCTTTTTAAGCACTAGACGACCTGTACGGCAGTTGAAGTATACTTCCATTCCAATAATGGATTTTATGAAATCGAGTGACTTCACTTTAAAAGATCGGCTAAAAGGTTCTTAACAAATTGCTTCTGGAGCATCTGCACATCCAACAATACGATCATCAACGAATAAAGCCACTAACACAGCTCCATGTGTGCTTCATCGAACGAAGAGACATTGGTCTGACAAACACTGTCAAAATCCAGCCTTAATAAAGACCTCTTGAATTGTCTTATTCCATACAAACCCCGCTTGCTTTACGCCACACAAGTTATTTCGCAGCTTGCAAACATATCCAATTCCAGCTTTGACACCAAGCGGTTATTTCATGTACAATCTTCAAGAGTCTCATTTAGCTATTCTGTTCAATGTCAAACGGTTAATTAACGTGACATTAAGAGAAAAAAATCGAATTGTTGCTATACCAGCAACTGGAACGTACGTTTTTGTGTAATCAATACAATAAGTATTAGAAATCCTAGTGCAACAATACGGGCGTTGAATTTCGTAATTTTATCTTTCACATTGCACTTCAGTGCAAGTACCCATTTACGACCGATGACTTTCACTCAGGGAGGCTTTCGAATAATATTTCAAGTGTGATTGGTGGTGTGCGCTTGTACTTCTGCAAGAATAGCTTCGTTCCATGCAGCCGCTTCTAGTGATACAAGTGCTTCAGCATAATCGCGGTACATCCACTGAAATTCAAAATCAAAACGAGGCTTGTTGGGATCAGACTCACCACTTTCGTCCGGTCTGTCAAGTGCGATGGGTCCCAGCTGCTTCCAAAAGCAACTGACCACTGGACAACATGGCAATCGATGGTGGAACAGTTAATGAACCTCATTCATAAGTTTCTGGTAAGTTGGATTTACCATAAGGTTCTGGATAGCTTCGACGGATTTTTCTACCGAGTTGCTAAAGATAATGCGATTTCCCCCCTGCTCTGATCTCTGTAGTACATCTTGTAGTTTTTCGTCTTCACATAGTTTCCGCTTTTGGTGCAAAAATGCTTTTACAGTCAATTTGACCCGGGCACACCCATCACATAAATGGCCATCAAGCTTTATCGAAGGAAATGGTGCTTTGGCAGTAGTTAGTATCCGAGACGGGGGTATATGACCAAGTCGAGCATGCCATACGTTGATCTTCGTGCACGGTATGATCGAATTAGCCATTCCCGCAATTTTTTTTTATCATATTTTCTGAAGTCATGTTCCTGATGTATAGTCGACCTTGTATTATCACACTAAGTGCCTGCATGAACGGCCTCTGACACCCACGCGTTCCATTAACGCTACCACGCTACCTACGTGGTTGAGAGCTTGGTGGGGGAGGGATAGCCGGTCGGCTTGCTAATATCAGCCCAATTCTTATTATGAAACATCCCTCGCAACGCGATCAAACTTTAAACGACATGGGCGTGATACAATGGCTACTAGCCAAGACAAACAAAAAATTGCAGCGCAGCTACCTTGCATTTTTAGTCAGATGAAGACTCATAGACTCAGAGAGTCACTTAGTTCAATAGAATTAATAGGTTAAACAACTCAGTGAGTTGTACAAGATCTTAGAGCTTAACGAATCCTAGTTTAAGGAATTTACGGGTTCATAGAACCAAGTGGAACTAGTGCCGGACAGTAGATACCTAAAAAGGTTTCTTTCTCTCGTAGATCAATGCGCTGTAAGATCAAAAGGGGAACTGAAATTTATTTCAATATGTAAATCTAAAACCTTACGCTAGCTAAATCATAGATAGATTTCGGTCGCCTAATTTATATCGGGCGGCTGCCACAAATGCTACCCATAATAAATGGGATTTTAGTGATAATCTTTTTAAAACAAAACAAAAGAGTATTTTACACATAAAGTTACTGTACCACAACAACGGTTCCACAACTGAAGTGTGCCCCATTACACCCTCCCCCATAAGACTGTTGACTCTGAGTGTCATTATTCTCTACATTTCCTCTTTGAGGTTGGAATTTGAATAGCTAACCGTTCGGTTGTGTTTTGCATTCCTTTTTGTGATGACAACTAAGCGTGAGTCTCTTAGCTCATTCCTGAACGATGAGATGATAGTGACTCAAAAGTTACACTCCACCGGAAGATGCGGAAAAGGAGCAGGGCTCCTACAGGCCTCGTCATGTGAATTAATCTAGTCGGTCCCCAAATCCGTTCCCAAGACGTGGTGCCACGGATGTTTAGCTGCATTGCGCAGTACACTGGACTGTGAGTCCAACATAATTACAAATTTGCTCGATGAAGAGCAAAAGCAAGCAATCTTCAGAGAGAAACAAGCTCGTCGTCGAGCTGCAGACCTTGCGAAAGTAATAGCTCACAATTAATATTGGTTCACCCCACTTAGTGAAAGAGCGCCTACAAGAGGTTACGGGGTCGCAGCTTGAACATCTGAACCTCCGGGCCAAAGGCGAGGACGCCGAAGGAGCTCGCTGCTCGCAACAATCTTCATAAGCGATACCTTACGCCCAAGGTAATAATATGACGTCAGTATTTGACGCTTTTGCGCGATCAGCCCGTGGGGCTTCGGTGACCTCAATGAGGGAAATTTCGATCGTCCCTGTATCCAAACGAATCAAAAACGAAAACGATAATTCGCTCGAGAACTAGGTCCATCAGGCCCGCCGCCTCCGCAACATCTCGTCTATAAGTGAGTCTGAAGATGTGGCTGATGTTTGTTTGGAACGGAAGTTTCGCTTTGATTTCGCCAAGCTTAAGGCTAAAGGCCAGTCACGTTCGGCGTCTACGCCTCAAAACGAGGATAGGCCTAGCCAACGCTTCAGTACTTTAGTTGTCCGCTCAACCACGGATTGAAGCCGCACTGAGGCTAAAGATCCATCAATTCCCAATTCTTAATGTGGGAACCGTCGTTTGGCGCAACAGCGTCCGGGGCATTTTGCCGAAGAGTTACCTCAAACTCCCAAGAGCTTTCCGAAGAGGGGCATCCAAGTCACTTCATAACAGATCCTGGTATTGCCTTTGCGACGACGTCGCTTTAAGGGCTTCTACACATGAAACTGAAGATTTTCTCGCTCATCGAGCAACGCGGGAGGGAAGTCGAAATCTTGGTGGAAGCATTTGATGCCTCTAAGCACGAGGTGCAACTTCTTTGCGAGGGCTTTGCTCGGATTGACGGCTCTTTGACGCGGTCCAAAACCGTCTTTCAACGTCAGAACGTCAAAAACCACGTTTAGAGGACCAGCTGGATATCCTGGTTAGGATGCAGCAATCTGCAGCACGGCCGCTTGTCTCGGCGAAAGCTTTTTAAGTCCACGTCGGAAGGTTCCCGATATGGCTTAAGCAAGCCGGCGTAGAACACTGGGTGTGTACGCAGCTTGCGAGGAAAGCTGTGCGTGTAAGCTAGGTCGTTCTTGGCCAAGACCGTAAACGTACAATAACGCGGGCGCAATTTGGTCTTGCAGACCGCAGAAACCAAGTTTGTAGGTGATTTTTAAGCGTTTAATAAAACTCGGTCTCCTACCACATGAAAATTAATACAGCTTATGCTTTTGGCTTCCGCTTGTTCTTTCAGTTTGTCTTGGCTATCAGTTATTGTATCACTATCACGTCTTAGGACACTAAATCGTGTTGCGAAAAATTATCTAATTTGTTTTCGAACGGTAACAGGGCTGACATCAACAAGCCTATCGGCTAATTCTTTTCCACAAAGCCCTGAACCACCAAGTGGTACCATTTAAGGAACGCGTGGGTATGTGAGACTATTTACGTAGAGCAGAGTGTAGCCTGTAGAAGCATGGATAGCGTTTTAATGCAAATTACACTACCGGGAGCATTGTGCTCCAGCGCTTCGGTGTTTCAGCACACACTGCGCAGAACGTGTTCAATGACGCGATTGACACGTTCAATTTACCGACCGGTCTGCGCATGGTTCGCTTTGGACATGTCCAATATGGTGCCAAACACTCGAAAATTCGATTTCAAGAATTTACCCGTGAAACGGAGGTCCCGAAAAGAGACAATTACCACAGGCATACCGTTTTGGCGAAACACGCGATAAATAGCCTTGCTGTACCTTTACCATCAATGGTATCCGACACAGCCGCTAAATGAGCCATTTAACTTAAACGGTCAACAGAGACCACGATGCCTGTGTTACCGGCTTAACACAAATTTCATACTAATGGACACCCAACACCCTGAGGGTACGCAGTCTGGCCAGTGGCGCAGCAGCTTGCGCCGAGGGCTTAACCTGTTGGCAAATTTCGCATATGCGAACGAATGTGCTTACCCATTTGTTAATCTGGGTCACCAATAAATCTTGCTCACGGAGCCGTAGGTCTTTCCTTTTCGAGGTGACCACCAAGAATAGCATCATGTGCCTCGTAGAAGATTCGATACTTAAATTCTCAGCATGAGGAAAAACGATGCGCGGAGTATCCTCGTCATCCGTGCAATAAAGCAACAGGCCGTTATCGAGAGAAATCGATGTAAGCTTGCACGCACACATGTTGATGATTTAACGTCCGACTCAGTTCTCTTAAGTGCTCGTAGCAGAGCTACACACTGTTCACCTTAGCGTGTGCCGAACAGATTAAATTAGTAATATGTGAGTTATAGTTATTTACCGGGAGAGCTTATAATCCGGCCTGCGTGATAACACATCAGCCAAAGCGTTCTGCTTGCCAGACTTATATTTCACCTCGAAATTGTATTCGGCGAAAAGGAAAGCCATCGAGCCAATCTTTGTGAAAGCTGGGGAGACTTAGTCGCAGTGCGTATAGACGCGTGATCTGTGTATATCACAAACGGCTTAGAGCCTAGCAGATGAACTCTGAATTTGACAAGAGAATACTTCATTGGCAGTATCTCTTTGTCATGAACAGGGTAGTGCTTTGCGCAGATTGAAGCTGTCCAGACTCGAACGCAATTACACTTTCTTGCCCATCAACATCTGTTTGTAACAGAGCACTGCCGATGACAAAATCCGATGCGTCATAGATGACGTTAAGAAGCCAATTTGGATTTGGCAGAACCAGAATCGAGGCATGGATATAACTATTTTTAGCTGCTTTACAAGCATCATTCTCGGTGCTGGTCCCGCACCAAACCGTATCTTCTTACAAAGATTGGGTAATGCATAATGTCGGCGGGGAATGATGAGATTTACTCTTGCGTACCATTCCATATTCGTGCTTAAACTTATACTTGAGATGATCTAGCAAGTTCTCACGCACCAGTGCCATCCGGGCACCAAATTCTTAAAACAAGCAATTGTCATCGCGAAGGGTTTCGCTCTGATCGCGCGATTTTGGGCTCATAGCCTGTTGATTATTACAGGTGGTAAGAGGATAAATGGAAAGTGATATATATTGATGTAATAGACACATCCTCGCTCTCTACTGCTGTCTTGTGTGTAGTCTTTACACTCGTTACATCTAGCTGTGTCTACATATGCATGGGTAAGATCAATGCTCAATATCACATCTTATGAGCTTGGGATCTTGCTACAACCTTTACTCCTTGTAAACTGCTACTCGTGACACATTTGAGTGTCAATAGTAATAACGTCAGACGACGTTCCCGATTATAATCTGTGATTTGTTGCAGATGTTAACAATGTTGGGGTATGACAACACACGTAAGAATGTCTTCGAGTAGGGGAAAATGGAAAGTATAATCGTTCTTATAAAACCCTCATACATGAAACGTGCTCAAATGTAACAACCTCGCTTACTCTTCTTCTTGTGTCATTCAAGACAGTAACCGCACAATCAGCACGACAACGAACCGTCGCCTGATGTTCCACCTTCAACAGTCTTCCTCGACATGAAGTTTCCAATATTGGTCTTGGCCACGAGAAATTGAAACTTCTTTGTCGAAATGGTCTTGGTCAGGAAGATAGCGAGCTGCAACTTGTTTCAATACACTCCAGCTGAATTAGCTTGTTCTTGACTTGACCACGGACAAAATGATAGCGTATATCAATGTGTTTCGCACGACTTTAATATCCTTCATTTTTCGCGGTAGCGATAGCACTCTGATTGTCCTCGTACACCAATACTGGACCATCAATCTTGACCTTCATCTCCAGCAATAGCGATTTAGTCCACAATACTTCTTGAATGCACAATGATAGAGCCAAGTATTCGACTTCAGCAGTGCTTAGTGACACACTATTTTTCATTTTTGACCTGAAAATCACGGATGATCCGTTGACCATCACCATCACACCTGGTGTTGAGCGTCGATCGTCCTTGTTACTGTCCCAATTAGCGTCACTTAATGCACTCAGCTGCAGTTCACGTGACTTGCTCCGACAGCTTATTCCATCCATAGCGGTGGCGTTGAAAAACGCAGCACTCGGATGGCCACATTCTAATGTTCTTCACTTGGTTTTTCTAAGTGACAACTCAATTGACACACCGCGAATGCAATATCGGGTCTTGTGCCGGTTGCCACGTACAGAAGTGAACCAACCAAAGAATGATACGGATGATTCTTCATTTTTGGGTCCATCAAGTCACACTTTATCATGTTCTGGCCTTTCACACCCGGATTATACATAGGTCCAGCATTATCTTGATTAAAGTTTTATACCATTTTGCTATACACGCGCTTTGACTGATCTTGAGCTGTTTCTCCTCCATCTTGTAGTCAACTTCGGGTGCCCAGAATAAATCGCACTTTACCTAGTGAAAATTAGCTGACAATTCATCGGCAACTTGCTTGATTTAGTCGTACGAAAGACCGTTAATGAGCATGTCGTCGACATATAACGTCACGTAAATCCATAAAAACTGTCAAATCTACGAACAAATACACACGCCAAAAACCCTATGCTCTTTAAAATACTTAAAATAGTTTTAAACCTGTTGCAGCAGCTTGTTTTAGTCCATACAGGCTTCGATTAAGCTTCAGCACTTGACTTAATTGCATTGCAACACCCTCGGGTGTATTTTTAAACACCCCTCCTTCGAGAATACCTTTGGAAAATGCTGCATCGACATCATATTGATTCATAGTCATCAACATACCGCGAAAACACACGAATTGAGTTCATGTTCGCGAACGGAAAATACGTGTCGTAGTTATCAAATCCATAGGTCTGACGATAACCTAGTGCCACAAGCCGAGCCTTATATCGCTCAATATCACCGTTTTCATTTCCCTTGATGGCGAGCACCCACTTAGTTTCAATTACGTTCTTTTCTAACGAATGTCCACGGGACTCCACGTCTTTTTTGCTATTAAGTGCCTTCAGTTCGGCCTTTATCGCTTCTTTCCACATCGTACTTTGTGGAGACTTCATAACATCTTGGTACGTGATGGATTTTCAAATGCCGCATTAGCTTGATCATACTCAATACGATATCGTTTCAAGGCACGTTCCACAGGTTCATCTTTACATGACGAAACGATAGCATCTGACATCCCGACCGGAACCAAAGCTTGTGAGTCTGAACTTGGAGGAGATATTGCGAGAGGGTTATTGTGTCTACTGACACGAGATGAATGTGTCTCCAGACTGTCATCGAGATCTTCCCTGGGCACAATGGCTTGAATATCATCATCAATTAAACCAGCTGGATGCATGTACACGTCATCGATATCGAAAGCAAAATCATCTGCATGTCCAATCTCTAGACGTGTAACCAACGACATTAATTCTCGAGGAGGCGAGACTATTTTATATTTGATCACTGCTAGTCTGGTCAACCTCCATATATTCACTTTCATCGTGATTCGAGGAAATTGGTGATTGAACCCTGATATCTTCGTCTCCTTTGTCATTTATTTTTGCGTAAATGTCACTGACCTCGAGTCTTTCTGAATTATGATTCCAGACACGATAACCCTTCATTTCGTGTGAATAACCAAGAAACATGCACTGAAATGCCTTCTTGTCCAATTTAGCACGTTTCGCTTTGTCAATGTGTGCCTAACCTTTAGCACCAAAAGCACGCATGTATGATTTGTCTGGCTTTAAGCCAAAACACATCTTTTTGTCGGGTATTAAGCGCACGTGACCCGGTTGGTCACACCCTACAGCTGTATTTATATCTTCAGCCCACCACTTCCTTTCCACTTGCGTGTGGTTTAGCATCGATATTGCACGTTCCATCTGTGTCCTATTCATTTGTTCAGCCATTCCATCTTGCTGCGGGGAATATGGCACTGTCGCTTGGTGTACTATTCCAGCCTCGCGAAAAACTTCAGCGATTTTCTTGTTGATGTATTCGCCATCATTGTCGGTGCAAATGCATTTGATTTTGGATTTCAGTTGGTTTTCATCATCGACTTGTATTCGACAAACTTTCCCAGCACTTCAGACATATTAGCAATGAAGTATGTCACCACGCGCAAAATATCATTCAGAAATGTAACCACGTATCGTGCTCCTCCTTGAGAGTTTGTCTCCATTGGACCCATCCCATCACTGTGAACAAATTGGAGCAGTGAGTTTGTCTTCACTTTGCCGTGACTTGACGTTGGAAATGGTTTGACTGACGACTTTCCATTCACACATTTCTCGCAAATTCCGTCTTGATCATCAACATCATCACTCGAAGCTTGCACATTTATTCCTTCTATACAATTGTTTAGGTTTTTCAACGTCTTCATTGGAAGATGTCGTAGTCGTGCATGCCACACACTAGGACTTAGATCTTAAATTATACAACCAAACACTTCGCTAGTAAATGCCGACCCTAATGTTGCACATTCCATCTTAAATATTTTTTCCAATTTGTTTACTTTCGCCACCACACCTGGACCATTCCTGATCACACATGTTTTGTTCGTAAAAGTTACATCCAACCCTTTTTCCGATAGTGCAGAAATTTATAGCAGTCTGCGATCCGACTCTGGAACGTACAGCACGTCTTCAATGCGAATTGGCACATTGTTTTTCAGAATAATTCGAATCGTACCAATTCCAGCAGCCATAACTGTCTGCCCATTTGCGATCGAGATGCCGATTGACCGATTCAACGATCGAATCTCCACAAATTCATCTTGGTATGGGCACATGTGACTACTCGCACCACTGTCGAGTAGCCAACCTTCCGAACCATGCTCACTAACAGTAAACGCTTGCTCGTTATTTTTCTTGTTGGCTTAATTCTTCCAACAGTCTTGTTTCTTATGACCCTGTTTTCCACATACGAAACACGTCCCGGTAAACTTGTTTCTTGTTTCCTTAGACCGAAAAACTTTGCCCTTGAAGCTTCTTGTAGCCTTCAATGCAAGTTCACTTTTCTCCTTGCGAGAAATGCCCTCGTATTCACGTCGAAGCATTTCTTTGGCTTGAAAAATATCAATTTCCTTCATGTTCTCAATGATTCTGATGATCTGATCATACTCATCAGATAAGCTTCCAAGCAGTATAACGAGCTGCTCGTCAAACGAAACTTCGTCTCCGATGGCTTGCATGGACATGCACAGCTCATCAAACTTTAGAAAGTGGTCCAGTACACTCTCTCCCTTCTGCATCTTGAAATCATGTAATTGCCGACGCATCTGCACACGGTTGTGAATATTTCTTCGAAGAAAAAAGCTCTTTAATATCTCCCAAGCTTCTGCAGCCGTGCCTGCATTGCGAACCATGGACTGTAGACTTGGGGCGATTGACGTACACACAATCGCGAAGGCCTTCATATCATTGACTTTCCATATCGACGCGTCGGCCCTTGTGGCACTCGGTGCCTTCGTCGCGTCGATGTGCTCCAGTAGCCCTTTCTTGGCTAGTTTCATCCGAGCATTAAATTCCCATACAAAGTAGTTGTCCATATTGAGGACGTCATTCGCCACACCCACGTTTGGGCTCATAACCTGTTGGGATATGACAACACACTGCGTAAGAATGTCTTCGTGTAGGGAAAATGGAAAAGTAAATTCGTTCTTATAAAACCCTCATACATGTAACGTACTAAAATGTAACAGCTTCACTTGCTCTTCTTCTTTTGTCATTCACGACAGTAACCGCCACATCAGCACGACAACGAACCGTCGCCTGATGTTCCACCTTCAACAGTGAC
>NC_090614.1:775883-786768 GCF_004359215.1 Bremia lactucae
GTCCGACTCGCACTCATAATCGACCTCTAAAGAGGGGTCGTACTCACGTGGTGAATCACCACGTGCACTCGCAACACCAAGTGTTGTGCGAGTGGAAGACACTACGGTAGACGGAACGTCTACCGCAAGAGATAACAATGCGTCACCCGCGGCTGCACGAACCGCAGCCGAAGGTTCAACACTATCCTCACCCCGCATGAATTGTTCCTTCATGCGATGGAATTTAAAATGATGGATCTGACCAATCAAAATCATTTTAAAAATTAAGTGGTCATTTAGCGACCACTCCACCTAATGACATTCAGAGTGATTGTCGTTTAAGGGAGGGGTGATGTAACGGGGTGTATCGTTACATGAAATTAACAATAAAAGATTGTTAATTAATATTATCCAAAAGGTAGATAATATTTGGAGGAAATTACTTTAAATAGTAATTTCCTGAATTCTTATCCATAAATAGGTATAGACCATTATGTCTATTTATTCCGCAGACTAATCAGCTGTAGAAGTAATCAAAGAGAGTTACGAGATAAGATAGATAAGAATTCATTTACATGTTTAGTATTAGTTTATAGTTAAGACAACATTTACAAAGATAGATTAACAAGACACTTAACTATATTAATACAGTTTTCATTTTACACTCTTAAGCTAACTTGCCTTAAGAGAAGTCTTCCTCTATACATACAGTGTACGTCACCTAACGAAAGGCACCACTCACATCTGAAGCAGTGTGAAGTGGACTTGTACTGAAACAGTACAAGTCGCAGTGCCCCGTTACAATAAGTAAATATAGGGTTTTATATCTACTTCCTCCGCGGTCCAATCAGCACTAGACGCCGGTCAAAGAGAAAGAAAGATAAGACTTTATTACAGCAAGTGTTTTAAGAAAGAGTGTTCCTCTGCACGTACTAGTGTACGTGAAGTGACGTGTGGCACCACTTGCACTGAGGCAGTGCAAGTCGGCACTGCCCCAGTTGCCTGTGCATTCGCACGCTGACTCCACAGTTGGACCTGTGTGCAAATTTAGCGTCGGAGATCGACAAAATCGATTGCTGCCTCCATATATTGGAAGAGGGTCTTGAACACGAGCGCGGTAAGTGTCACTCTTCAAAGCAGATGGTGCAGGCTCATTATATCGAGCGGTTGGACAATCGTTCGAAGAGTGCGTACTCAATGTTGGATTACGTGCCGAAGTATCACGCTCTTCGTGATGAGCTGTCGTCGGCTCATCGCGGTTTCGAGGATCTTCGGACCCGACATGAGATTCTCCAGATTTAGCACGAGAATCTGGTTCGTGACCACAAGAATCTTTTAGGGATTCATGAATAGGGTGGTCAGATCCGTCCTCGAAAGAAACCGCGTACTGATGGTACGGGCAGAGCCGACAAACTTAAGACGTAGGATGCGTTCGCATCCTATGTGGCAATTCTATTGTGCATGCATTGCCTCTGCGACGCAGAACACGGAATGGTTCGATGAACTTGGGTAGTAATTTATTGCTACCCACATTATTGACTACATGCTTAGGTACTTTTACCGTAGAGAGTAGTATTATGTCATTAATTAAATGAAAGAACATTTGCTCTACCATGATTGTCTGCGTTTCGTTTCTGACGGTCAACTGCGTTAGCAATGAAATCCTGTACGAAACGGACAACTGTTTCTCAAGCCAGCAGAAATTCCTCTGCATTCTCATCTTCTGTGTTGAATGTTTCGACATCGACGTTACTCGTGTCGCTGGTAACTTCGACGCGTGATGATCATGAGCCAGAAATGATTTTGCTCGTGCGAGTCCTCCCCCCCTTCAACTAGAGGATCCCTTTAATTGGGTGGGTATGCGTTGTAGACGCATGAACTGAATTGTTGATGGCGCATAAGACCATCGGTAAGAACTCGCTCCAACTCGGATACGAATGGACGTAACATCGAAGTATCCCTTCGGGAACGCGAATAACGCATTCCATCTGACCACCTTTATCTAACTGATTAGAAGTTGACATAGTCAGCCGTGTTCCGAGAGTCGGAACACGGATTGTCAAAACTCCGCCGTGAATCGTGGATCTCTGTCTGAGACTAATCCATGGTGTAAAATATTCAGTCTGAATTATGTGTCGTTAAAGACACGGGCACAGCCCGTAGCCGTAATCGACTCTGGTACCGCAGCAAGATGTACCATCTTGATGAATCTGTCTACAAAAACCAGAATTCTATTGTTTTTGTGATCGTCTTAGGGAATTTCGAAGACGAAATCTAAAGATACGGACTGCCGCATTCTGCCGAAAGTGGTAGAAATTGGAGAGTTGCACGGGATGAAGAACAAGGCTTCACCCGTTGATATCCCTAGCAAGCACGAATGTACTTGCGCACGAACTGGTATTGGCGGAGCCAGTAATAGTCGTGACTTACGGTGAGATAAGTTTTCACACGTCCACGATGCCCACTTGTTGGTGCATCGTGATACTTATACATGATGCGCAAGCGCAATCATTATGAGTAGAGACGATGACACGTGGAGTGTCGCCGTCAACGGCTGTGCAGTACAGTAAGCCTTTGCGGGTTGTGTATCGATCGGATGACGATCGACATAAAGCCGGTAAATATTTAAAAGATTTATTGAATAAATTCATAGATGATCTATTAAACGCAGAAGGTCTTTATCTTCTGTGCGGGATTTCCTTATGTCATCAAACAAAGTTGATGACGGAACACTTGTAAGGAGTGTTGCAACAGTGGGATTATTTCCATTGATGGATTGTGCAGCCGGCTCGAAATTAAATCGTTGTGAAAACGCATCAGCGACGACATTAAGTCGTCCTGGTTTATAGTCCACGTTGAAATTATACTCCGCGGAGAAGGATAGCCCCCTCGCCATTCTTTGCGAGATGTGTGGGCTGTTTACGGCCGTGTGTAATGACGCATTGGCCGTATTTAGGATGAATAATCTATTTCTAAGGAGGTAGATTCTAAATTAAGCAAGTGCATATCGCATGGCAAGGAAATCCTTGTCATGCACTGGGTAATTGTGTTCAGCTGGTTGCAGCTGACGCAATTGGTAACATACGATGCGCGCTGCGCCGCGCCGTCCGTTTCGTATTGCATTAACGCACAGCCGATTGCGAAATTTTGGAGTCACAGACCACATGGAATGGTCTGTCTCAATCTGCAATCGCCAAGATGGGCGATTGCATCAAGCTTTGCTTGATGCCCGCAAAGAACGCTGCCAATCAGCGATTTATAACCATTTTTTGTTTTTTCAAGAGACGAGAGAGATGAACTGTCATCTCGGCATAATTGCGAGAGTACTTGTGCAAGTACGCCGCTAAACCAAGGAACTTCCTATGTCCCTTGACATCGACTGAAACTGGCTAGTCGTAATTGCCTTGATCTTTCCAAGTTCAGGGTGCACGCCTTATTTCCCGACGATGCACCAAAGAAGTGGTATTTTGCTTGCAGCGAATATACACTTCTTGAGATTTGCATACAACTAAGGCTTTCGCATAAGTGTAAGATTCTGACAAACGTAAGTTTTATGAACTTCCACGTCCGTCTTTCCGTCCATGGCCCGGCTATGGACGAATATATCGTCAAAATGACTCGGTGCAAATTCTGGCACTGGTCTCAATATATTCGTTACGCATCTGTTGAATGTTGCAGGGGCGTTACTAAGTCCCATTGGCATTACTAGCCATTCCCAGAGCATCCCACTGGGAGTGCTCACTGCTGTGTACAGGATGTGCCGTACCCGACTGTGATAGCGCAATCACAGTCGGAAGACGTTGAGGGAATTAGTCCTCACGGAGGATTTTTTTCAAATATTTAATGCTTAAGTGACTAGACTTTAGCATCCCGAGGAAGTAATCCCTCGGCCCGCTGTGAAAATGGGGTCCCAGGAAGAAATCGAGACATTGATTGTCTTTATTAATGACGGAGCAAGATTAGGCTCTAATTTTTTGATCTGTATGCCTCCGAAGTTAATTTCGGAGATAACTCAATACCAACCCTTGAACCTAAACAACACTTGAGAGATCTGCATAGTGGCAGAATCAAGCAGATATGCGTCCTCGTCACAGAGGACGAATAAGTAACTGATACCCGGTCAGCGGCAATTTTTGCAGAGAACGAACGGATTCTCAGCAGCTCAGCGATGGGCGTAAATGTCCTCGATGTGAAGACTCTGATTGAGAGATATACTGCTCAATACTGGGAGTCACTTAATACAAATCCTTCGTATATGGATTTAATTAAAACCAGTCATGTATTTCCTGAACAGTTCCATGCGAGTTGCCTAAGGGGGGGACTCGTACGAGCAAAACTAGCTCTGAATCATGATCAACACGCGTCATAATTAACGACGACGCGAATGATGTCGATAGTAAAGCAATCGACATCGAAAGAAAGAAACTCAGCAATAGTGATGACACTATTGTCACTAAAAAATAACTAGTACTAGCGAGGAATACCTCGCTGAAAACGAGAAAGATCTCATGGCAGTGCACACAAAGCGCACTGATAAACAAAACAAATGTGTCAGCAAAGGAATTTCTGTTGGCTCGAGAATCAGTAAACCGTTTCGTACAGGATTCCTTGTGGACCGTCAAAAACGGAACGCAGACAAACATGGATGAGCAAATGTTCTTTCATTTAAAATTAATGGTATAGTACTACTGTTTACGAGTCATTAATGTGGGTAGTAGTAAACTACTACCCAACTTTATTGAACCCTTCCGTGTGCTGCATCGCAAAGGCAATGCGTACGTTATAGAATTGCCACGAAGGATGCGAACGCATCTTACGTTTAACGTTTGTCGGCTCTGCCGCCTGCACCGTTGGCTCCAACGAGCGACGCTTAGTGCGCTCGTGATTAAACCCTTTCTCCAATTCGTGGAGAAGTGATCGAGTTTGTCGATCTTCGTGTCTAGATCCGGCACATAGGTCGGATCTAATTTTCCCTCCTCCACCTCAACTATTGGTGGATTCCCACGGTGGTCAACATTTTCTTGTGGAACGTATCGTAAGCCACCGATATGTGAAGGGGCAGCGAACGAGTTATTTTGCTCGCTAGCGCAGTTATCCACCTTCGCATTACAGCTTGGAGCCTCGGTCGTAGCTGGTTGTTGACGTTGAGGGCCTCATCTGATCGATCGGAAGGTCCATCGGAAAACGCACCCCTGGCGCTTTAAATCGATTCCAAAACGTCAATCGCATCGCGCATCTCGATAGAGATTTGAGCCCTTCGCCAAGACGAAGAAAAAAAAACATCCCCTTTCACTCGTTTCGTGTTGTCGAGACAACACGGACAGGGATCATCCCACGCGAGGCATGAAAGTCCTACCTCACGAGACAACCGATGCAGTTTAAAACTTGCACCGGTTAGAATTCGTTTTTCAATTAAAATGCGAATCGCGGCAAGGTTTTGAAGCCAGGCTTCGCGTCCAATGTCTTTGACATTGCGAATGAACGCGTTCCAGGCTTGCATCAACGAGCTTTAATCTCGATTGTTATTGCCATTATACCATCCTTGTTTAAGAAAACATCTCGATATAATTTCTCAACAGCGAAAGTTCTTCGCGCTGCGATCAAGACCATGTAGCTTTGTCGCAATATATAAGGGATATTTACTGTGAGGAGTAGTCTCTTCAGACAAGCTACTGAGTAGCCGTTCGGGCAAAAGCCACGGCTTCTTCTCAGGAGAAAGACGATACATTTTATTGTCTGCACTCCCCTGAGCGGTACCCACTAAAGCAGGGGTACAAGAAGTTTTATCACGATGGCTTACGCCATCGTGATCACCACGCATAGGGATGAGTGCGGGTGACGGCACGGGAAATAGTGCTGGCGATGGGTAATTATCCTCATCGTCGGAACCAAACACGCTACAGCAAACGCTTTTAGCACGACTATCCGGTTGAGCCTCCTTATTCGAAGGCTCATAGCCAGTCGCCTGACGACATTTTGGCGACTGTTCCAATCTCCCCGAGTTGGCCATCTCGTCAGACTCGCATTCATAGTCGACCTCCAAAGACGGGTCGCATTCACGTGGTGATTCATCACGTGCAACCGCAACACCGAATGTTGCGGGAGGAGATGATTGTACGGCAGACAAATTGTCTGCCGCAAGAGACAATAATGCGTCGCCCGCAGCTGCATGTACCGTAGCCGAAGTTTCCGAACTATTCGCTGACCGCATGGACCCTTTAACCATGCGATAAAATTGACAATGCTGGTTCTGACCAATGAACATCGTTCTCATTTGTGTGGTCTTATAGTGACCACTCTATGTAATGAAAGTCAAAGTGATTGTCGTTCAAGTGGGTCAATGTAACGGGGTGTACCGTTTTATAAAGTTGACACTTAAAGGTTGCTATTAAATATATCATCCAAAAGGTAGATCATATTTTGGGAATATTACTTTATATAGTAACATTCGAGAAGATTATTCGTTGGTAGATATAGGTTTTTACATCTACTTGCTTCACGGTCTTGTCAGAACTGGATGCGCGCAAAGAAAGAGAAACATAAGACTTAAGTACATGTTTGTATTAGTGTATAGTTAAGTTAGTAGAAAATAAAAAGAAACAGAAAAACTTAATTATATCAAATACAGATTACTTTGTAACCCTCTTCAGCAAGTGTAAAGAGAGTTCTCCTGTAACGGACTAAAGTTGACCTAATTTTACACAGTCCCCGTTAATACACTTTGTCTACTTAGTGGGGATGGTCAATTACTTAAATAAAGTAATTAGACCCACCACTTGGGTGTGGTAGACATTGTGACCCACGCTTGTCTATGTGATCCACATAGGTACATTCACATTACGAGGGATGACGCCTAGCGTCATCGATTACGCGAGGTATCTAGAAATATACGCTCGCAATACAAATTAGTGTTATCTACAGAGATGACCTTTTCAGATAGCTAATATTAGATAGTTATATTAAATACGATTAAATATAAATCAGTCTAAACACTACTTCCTACTTGATAAGTGCGCCTGATGAGTCGGATCACCGCTCCCCTGACGCTACTTTACTAGAGCACTTAGTGCGTCGGGTGAGATTGCCAAGGCGCCCAACACAACTGCCTAACTGCACGCAAGAGAAGATGGTTTAACCGCTTTCTCGCTGTGTTAGGGTGTTTGCCTAAGTAGAGCATGACCGCAATAAGACGTGCCCACCACTTGGCAGCACTTGAAATCCTTCCCACGACCCGCATCTCTGCGTTTGTTCGTGAGGATGAGCCTCAATATTGATTGGGCTTGTTTCTCCCACCTCTCCGAACATCATCGGGAGGTGACAGAGCACTTGGCACAGACTTGGTAAACAAGCTCTGGCCAGACGCTAGGGCAGTCCTCCTGAGCAACATGTTGCTCAGTTAGAGCAGTTTGAGGCATTCGTGCTTGGACAGCGAAGAGCCGCGTCTGAGGCACAGAGCCATGCTGCGGCGGAGTCCGTCACTCAGACTCAAGGATAAGCTGAGGCGTGAGCAGACTCGGAGCGAGGCTCTCAACATGACTGTTGCGATACTCTCTGCCCGGCCGCATCAGCCGAGGCCCATTCGGATTGACCTGCCCAAATTGATGGAACTGCAGCGCACGCGATTGTGCACTGGCTGTTATCCGTAGAGAAATGCGGTGTCACGCAGCTCATCGAGGACGACAACCGGATGGTGTCGTAGGCCATGTCGCGCCTGCGCGGTAAGGCCTCAGAGTGGGCTTACTCGGCGCTTACGGTGGACGTTAAGGCATTCCCTACATGGGCCACCTTGAAAACAAAGATTCGTGCCATGTACCAGCCGCCAATTAACGCCGTGTTGCTTTATACGCGCTTCTTTGGAGCGCGACAGGCGACGCAATCTCTGCAAGAATATCTGCAGGAGATGCGCTCGCTGTCAGCGTCCATTACCGTAGGTCCGACTCCGGAGCACATTAAGGTGCCCACGTTTATGAACGGACTACGGCATGGCCCATCGCGAATGGTCCATTTCAGAAAGGTGCCATCGACGATGGAAGAGGCAATCTAAATTGCCCTGGTTGAGGGGCAATCCTACAACAGTGCCCCCCCTCGGCGACAGCTTGGAATAAGTCGTCAGCCGAGAGGCCAGATGCCACTCCCATGGAGTTGGACAATGCAGACGCAGTTGGGCAATGCAGACGGAGCTGGGCGATGCAGACGGCATCTACTATTATTGCGGCAAGCGCGGTCATATCATGGCTCGCTGCTATGCCAGGGCCCCTGTTGGGGCAAAGATGCCCAGCAAGAGAACTCCCTTCCTAAATGGCGATGGAAAGAACCAGCGTGCGAGACGCATGAGTTCTGCATCGACCACTGAGGGGTCGGGAAATGCAGGAGCGCAGTTGGGGCAGTATGCCCTACTGACGCGAACTCTGAAGATATCCCTAAGTTCAGACTTGTCGAACAAATGGGTAGCGTAGTCCCTGAGGCCTCGAAATTTCGGACGTCAACCTTGCCGGTCTATAGCGCTCAAGTACGAGGCTATGACCAGGTGATGACCCTACTAGTGGATTCGGGTGCATCACAAAATTTTGTGAAACTCGCGGCTCTATGTAAGAGACCGGCGATGTTTAAATCGCTTTGCTAGGATGGCAAGCGAGAAGAGGCGACCGTTCGTTTAGCGAACGGCGCGTTCGTTAAGTCTGAGGGAGTTCAAGTAGAACTCGCCCTCAGCTTAGTGACTTTTTTTGTAAAGAGAAGTTCACAGTGCTAGTCCGTGTGACTTCATCCTAGGCATGCCATGGTTGGCAAAGCACCAACTATGGATAAAACGGCGTACACGCACACTTGCGAGCTCTAAGCAAGACACCGGAAAAGATGTGATTCTGCGAGAGACTTATGCAACTGATGTCGTGTCGAACACAGTTGAGGGTGCGTTGACTGGATATGTCAAATGTCACCTTTTCTACCCAGCTTGTGGAGACTGGGGTAGTGAAAAGGGCAATGACAAGTAGTCATGTGTCCCATAGCCCTGCACAGAGCCGAGACGAAGAGTTTCGACTCTTGGGAACCGATCGACACCCTACATATTGATGTGCCCGGCTTGGTGGCTGCCTATGAAAAGGAGCACCAGCTGAGGCCTCTTCTCTAGTCTCAAATGGACTAGCAGAAGCAGCGGTGTGAGAAGAAACAGGAGTACAGCATCGCCCATGATTTCTTTCACACGCAAGCAGGCGAAAATAATTCGCTGCGATTGCTGTTTCATCGCATCATAATGCGGATGAATGCAGCGCGTGAATTCCGCCTCTTATTGGTCTGGCGTTTCATTTGAACGCAACACGACCGATGGAACAGCATTCGTAAACGATGCTGTCTCCATGTTGTGAGCCATGAGAGAAGTTTGGATGGCAATAATGCCGCACCATCACTCCTCATGAGCTCGTTGTCCGCATCACTACTATGAGCTGACGGCAACGAAGTCGACTCATTGTAGTCGACAATGAGCGACGGATCAACATTCTCACTGTTAAAGTGGGATGGATCCTTTAGCGCTATTGACACGACAGCCGAAGTGGCTGTCTGCGTTCCGACTAAGACATTAGACGCGGCCGGCGAATTAACGCGGTGCGTGCGCTTAGCGCGAGGTTGAGTGGGCGTCGTCGCAGACGACCCACCAACGTGGCCACTTTTAGGTGGCATCTTGGGCGCGTGTATGGAAACACGTGCGCAAGAGTGATCGAGTGAACTAGCGGCGCGTTAAGCTGCTCGCAGTTCCTCTCACCTCTTTGACGAATTTAAAAATGTCAATTCGTTCTTAAAGAGGGGGATGGTGTAACGGGATAAAGTTGCCCCTATGTTACACAGTCCCCGTTAAGTACACTTGGTGTACTTAAGGGGATGGTCAATTACTAAATAATAGTAATTAGAACCAACACTCGGGTGTGGTGCACATTTGTGACCAACCCTTGTGGATGTGATGCACATGGGTGCATTCACATTAGGAGGGATGACGCCCAGCGTCATCAGTTACGTGAGGTATCTACAAAGATACGCTCGCAATACATATTAAATGATATCTATAGAAATATCATTTTAATTGGTAAAAATGGGTATTTATATTTAATACGATTAAATATAAATCAGTCTGAAAACTACTTCCTACTTGGTAAGTGCGCACGAAAAGACGGATTACCGCTCCCGTGACGACACTTAACCAGAGTACTTAATGTGTTGGGTGAGGTCGCTTGCGCGCCCACCACAACTACCTCACTGCACGCAAGAGAAGCAGGTTTAACCGTTTCCTCGCTGTGCTAGGGTGTATGCCTAAGTAGAGCGTGGCCGCATTACGACGTACCCGCCTAAACACGGAAGCATAAAGCGGTCGAGTGAGAGTCTTGTTTGTTGAAGGTGGAACATCAGGCGACGGTTCGTTGTCATGCTGATGCGGCGGTTACTGTCGTGTTTGACACAAGAAGAAGAGTTAGCGAAGATGTTACATTTAAGTACGCTACATGTATTGAGTTTTTATTAACACGCATATACTATTTTCTCCTAAACGAAGACATTCTTATGTAACGGGGTGTTTCGTTACATGAAATTAACACTTAAAGGTTTTAATTAATTTATTATCTAAAAGGTAAATAAGATTTGCAGGATTTACTTTATATAGTAATATTCAGAATTCTATCCATAAATAGGTAGAGACCAATATACCTATTTATTCCGCAGACTAATTAGCTGTAGGAGTAATCAAAGATAGAGTTACAGATAAGATAGAGATAAGAATTCAATTACATGTTTAGTATTAGGTTATAATTAAGTTAGCATTTACAAAGATAGAACAAGAGACACTCAATTATATTAATACAGTTTTCATTTTACCCTCTTAAACCTAGTTTTCTTTAGAGAAGTCTTCCTCTGCACGTACTAG
>NC_090614.1:812517-821923 GCF_004359215.1 Bremia lactucae
GCGTTCCGACTAAGGCATTAGACGCGGCCGGCGAATTAACGCGGCGCGTGCGCTTAGTGCGAGGTTGAGTGGGCGTCTTCGCAGACGACCCACCAACGTGGCCCCTTTTAGGTGGCATCTTGGGCGCCGTGTATGGAAACACGTGCGCTAGAGTGATCGAGTGAACTAGCGGCGCGTAAAGCTGCTCGCAGTTCCTCTCTCCTCTTTGACGAATTTAAAAATGTAAATTCGTTCTTAAAGAGGGGGATGGTGTAACGGGCTAAAGTTGCCCCTATGTTACACAGTCCCCGTTAAGTACACTTGGTGTACTTAAGGGGATGGTCAATTACTAAATAATAGTAATTAGACCCAACACTCGGGTGTGGTGCACATTTGTGACCAACCCTTGTGGATGTGATGCACATGGGTGCATTCACATTAGGAGGGATGACGCCCAGCGTCCTCCGTTACGCGAGGTATCTATAAAGATACGCTCGCAATATATATTAAATGATATCTATAGAGATATCATTTTGATTGGTAAAAAAAGGTATTTGTATTTAATTCTATTAAATATAAATCAGTCTGAAAACTATTTCCGACTTGGAAAGTGCGCACGAGGAGACGGATTACCGCTACCGTGACGACACTTAACCAGAGTTCTTAGTGTATTGGGTGAGGTCGCTAACGCGCCCACCCCAACTACCTCACTGCACGCAAGAGAAGCAGGTTTAACCGCTTCCTCGCTGTGCTAGGGTGTGTGCTTAAGTAGAGCGTGGCCGCATTACGACGTGTTCGCCTACAGTAATGACATGCCGCTTCGCGAGATTGCGAGGCTTGATCCCATGCTTCAAATGTACCACTTTTGATCTTAAAGCGTTAGGTGCCTTCCTAAGGCTTGCGCGTTGATCTGTAAGAGATATAAGTCTTTCTAAGGCACAAACTCTTGAGCACTGGTTGCCACTGGTTCTACAAACCCCTGAATCTTTTGAATTAGGATTTATTGAGCTTCAATAGCTTGAACGACTCCCTGAGTTGTTAAATCCCTTAGTTAAATAGAACTTAAAGTCTCTCTGAGTCTAAACGTCTTTCTCTGACTTTAGGAGCGAGGTAGCTCCGCCACACCTGGTAGCACTCATAGTCAATCTACGCCTGAGTCTATGTAAGACTAAGCCTTCACTGAAATGGAAGTGTTTCCAGAACTTTCAGAGGTGCACCGCACAGCGTATGATTTTCTCAAAACTTTGTTTGGGCTTGAAAATATAGAGCTCATTATGTCCCAGTTGTAACGGGGTGTATCGTTACATGAAATTAACACTTAAAGGTTGTTATTTAATATATTATCTAAAAAGTAGATAATATTTGCTGGACACCGCCCTCTAAGTACATTTTGAGATCGTGTCGTCCTGATGAAGGACCGCCTGCATTCGTAAAAATACTTGTTGGCACTTTCGATCAGAGAAGCCTGTACCAGTAGACATATCGTTACCTCTTATAGGATATGGGTGTAACGGCTACTGGTCTAGCGCGACAATTCAAACCCGGATTTTGTTTGTAGGGACTTTCAAAAACATTTTTGCTCCATTTTTTAGCGACCTCTTGCAAACGTAAAATTATAGCTTACGAGTATGAGACGGATCCTTCACTTCCAAAAAAATATCGCGCCCGTCTGATATAAGCAAACAGCTGCTTTGACGGTGTATCACCGCGCGGGTACCAAGATTCTTTCTTGGTAGCGGGCATGGTTTTTGTCCGCTAGCACCAAAATCATGCTCGCTACAAAGTAAGATGCTTCATAATGGAAGTCTATATCTTCACTTACATACGGGAACTAGCTAATATCTAAATAACACGGTACTTTCGTTGCCAGCAATTATTCACCATCAGATAGAATGACTTATTAAATTTTAGTATTTTCAATTCTCTATCATGATTCTCCACCCAGATCATTACTATATATATATATATATTCTATCATACTATTATGCGTTTTACCGCCTTGTCATCCCATGGACGATGTAGTCCGCTTGAAGTCAAAGTAATTGAGATGCTGGGTCCAGGTCGTTACTACAAAAGATATTACAAGCGACCTTGAGGTTATTAGTCGCACACCACCACCTGTGCTCACCCAGAAATACCTTAGTCAAACCAGCATGTTCCATCATGAACCTTATACACTCAACAAGTGTGCGAATCACCCCTTTGGGAAATATCGCTAAGCAATTGTAGCCAGCGCTCTATTCGAACCACTGAGCGCACAGAATACCTTTATTAAAGAAAGTAGCTTTCAAATTGGGTATCGGCAAATTGTCCTCAAGTTGAGAGAATGTTATCTCTAGTGTGTACGACACAACATTTACAATTTACAATCGGCGTGTAACCCCATTACACCCGTAACGTTGACTTTAGTTGATAATATACAGCATTTACATTGGCTGACACGTGTAAGGCTCATAAACAATTATGGTCTCACCAATTATAATATTGACGGTAAGGAGCCCTTGTGTTTACTAGCGAACATTATTGGTCAATAAACAACTCGTGGCCGCCATAAAATTATCAGTACTGCTTCAGTTCTAGCAAACTTTCACTGATAACATGTCGGCTAGGTACCTCCGATTACCTCATGTACACGACGTGCAGAGGAAAATTTGTGTTTGCTAAGCGATCGCTTAGTAAAGACAATAATAAAGTGTGCCTAATCTAGGAAAAAACAAACTGTATTTAATATCATTAAGTTCCTACGTGCTATACTACTTGTAGTCCTGGCTTTATGTATTTTATTAATTTTACTCGGTGACTCATTGCTAACCCCATATTCTCACTTCTATAGCGATTGGCGGGGCAGATTTAAAATTTTTAATTAATCTATGAACCAAATAGTCACAGTACTGACACAATACAACCAATAAAGATGATATATTTTTCCTTTTATATTCCTCTCATAGCTGTCACGAGCTACAACTTACATTCGATGACTGTCTTTATCTTACAGTGATTACTACTGGGTCTCTGCGCGAAAACGAAGTACTTGTTAGTCTTGTGTGCGGCTGCTTAAGAACCAAACACAGCAGACTACTCAATATCCGCACCTACAGATGCTTTATAGTCGGATGGGATTGTTTCCGACTTATCATGCACGACAACCCGCCTGCAACTCCTGTTGCAGGTGTACATGATAAGTCGAAAACAATCTTATCCGACTATAAAGCATATGTAGATGCCTCCAGATCAACAGGGGCCGATATAGCAAGTCTGTGAGCTCTAGCGAATCGAGTTAGGAATTATTCGCTAAGGAGCTCCATTTGTGCGACTTTTACTATGAGAAGTGCTATTGTAGTGACTCCGGTAGTGGTAACAATGCTGGTGATGTGAACGTGCATTACCCAGAACGAAACGATCGTAAACATCACTTCAAAATGATTGTTAGCTTGCTTGTCAGGATCATTCAAGACGAGAGGTACGACAATCTCCGCTCCTCAGAAAAACCCTTGCATGCCCGCAAAGGGCAACTTAATTAGTTGGTCGGGAATTACCAACGATTGTTATAAGATATTGACATTCGATTTGCCTAGGGAATAACCAACGATTGTTATAAGATATTGACATTCGATTCGCCTAGGCTTCACAGCCCTGGTGAGGATGAGCACGAGCTCTTTATCGATGTCTATATTTTAAAATCGATAGTACTGTGGAAGCGTCCCAAGGATTTTAATTCCTCATTTCAAACTTGGAATGCTTTTGTACATAATTTCACTATTACTACTAGGCGTTCTTCTTTTATTTCCACCTGAAATATGTAGTTGCGGAATGCAAAAGGTTTATTTTCTTTTCTATAGGGCAGTAGTCCTTCGCATATTCTTATTTCCAACATGGTCAATTTGTTTTTTCGGGCGAAAGTCTAATTCCATCCAGATACCTATCTTTTGTTACCTGAAGTTTTTCAACTTTTGTTTAAAATTTTTCATTTTTTTAGCCTATCCCAGATTATAAAGTAAACCCGGATATTCAGACTATTCCTTTCGAGCAGCAGGTGTCTACGAAGCGTGGGCAGCAAGACCTTGCTATTACGGTACATGGCCGGCTTCAAAAGATATATTTCGGTGCACGCTTTAAGATGCCTTTGTCGAGAGAGGTGGGGTCACCTTGCCACTCTGTGAAGACCGATGCCCCCGCTGCGTTAAGAACGCAGTCCATGCACTTAGGGATACGTACTCTTTAAAGGAGCCTCATTAATATATGTGAAGTAATTAGACCTACCACTTAAGCGTTGTGCACATAGTGACATATGTGATGCACATAGGTGCATTCAAATTGGAATATCCATGCCCCGATTTTGGCTCTACCAAATCCAAATCGGCCTTTCAGTGTCGTCTGTGACGCATACCTCCGGGACCAGATTGCACGCAAACGGTAGAATGACCGACGCGAGCTACAGGAGGCGAGAGTGGTGTTACAGACTCAATTGGGAGAATGGCCCGTCGGGCGACGCATGGCGCAGCTAGGAGCCGACCGACAGCAAGTGCTGGCACTCATCGCGGACATAGTGCGCCTCTCAAATGAGACGCGCGAAGGGATTGATAAGTTGCAATCGTTTTACGTGCGCAAACACTCTTTTTTCGATGGCCTTTGTGGACCAAAGGATGGGTCTTTTCATACTGATCGACGAGATTAGGAACGTCAATCTTCAGTTTGGAGCGAGACTTCCGAATATAGATTCCCACGCCAGCGAACGAGATAAATCGTTTGAACTCCTCTCACGTCACGGTAATTCAAAAAGCGCTCAAAAAGGGTACTTATCACAGCTCTATTCAATCAGTAAAATAGGATAAAGAAGATAAACCAGGTCCAACTTATTCGTCGGACCCACACGTCGGGCGGCATTTCCGAAATCGCGTCATCCGCTAGTTACGGGAGGACGTGGAACATGATCGTGACTCTCGTCACGAATTGACGTCGACGGAGCAATGTCTTTGCGCTAGTCGGTTGGATGACCAAGTGGGGCATTATTAGATTAATTGGCAACGACAGGCAAAAAATTCAAGCCCTTCGCAACTAGCTGGTTACATACTACGTCAAGAGATTGCGTCATTGGATGATCGGATGCAACACCAAAGCCAAGACCGCTGGTCTCTCGCTGATGTTTGGAACGCGGTTGTGTTTATACCTGGAAGAATCCTCGTTCGGTCGTATGGCCAACGACGTCTAACGTAAAACGTAGGATGCGAGCGCATTTTACGAGGTAGCTCGATCGTCTATGTGTTCCTTGGCGGTGCACTACGAACCGGGCCGGTATACTTAGGCAGTAATAAAGTACTGCCCATACCTGTTTCAGCAAACTTACCGTTGACATTAGGTCTAGGTCGTTAATCTTAAATTCGCTTCCATTTTTGTCAACGATTCGTTTCTGTCGTCCACCGCATAAGCGATGGAGTCTTGTACAAAATGACCCACCGCTACTCAAGCACTGGGTTTAGTTTGTTTTCAATTTAAGTGCGCCCAGTGCGCAGAGAGATATCATTTTCTTCTTAAGTGAAAGCATCGTTGCTGTTACTGGCGCTATCATAGGCGGCGCTGACTAATTCAGCATCGCTTTTATCGCAGTAATAGCCCAGCTGCTATTGCTGAGTTTATTTTCTTCAATGTCGATGAGATCTACTTCGGAATCCTTCATATTGACTGTGAGTAAATGTGTAATGAGAAGACCAGAGAGGTATTTGCCCAAGCGGGTCTCTCCCTTAATATCGACTGACATAGGCCAGTAGATGCTGAAATCGCTCGTTTTCAGAAAATGCTTCTGCTGGCCGAAAATTGGTCGCATTATATTCTTTTGTGACGAAGATGCAGATCTGCTTGACGTTGGCACTACGCGGGTCACGCAAGAATAGCTTCGGTTCTAGTCTTGGCAATTGAGTAAATTCTAAGTTAATTTCTGAGGCGCTATCAGATCAAGTGTAGAGGCGCCTAAACTTGATCGGAGCCGTTCAACGTCTAGGTTTCTTACTAAAACTTATTTCCACAAAACACTGGGGGTATCCCCTCAGCGCAACCATAGCAAGATCCTGTAAGAACGACTCTCGAGTCGATCTTTGCACTATCCTAATAGACATTGCTTCAAAGCTTCTTTGGATGTTGCTCTATAAGCAAGCATCCTTGCCCGGTCAACGTGGTCGACCTTCGACGCTACCTTTGCTTGTGCACAGCTGTCAGTATCTAACTTTGTAGTTTCATGAATTGTCACACTGAGGTCTTGTGCAATCGTGCTAATCACCATACCATAAGTGAAGCCATCGCGGTCACTCGTAATACATAAACATGCTTGTGAAAGGTCCAAGACGTTCATCAGATGTCCATCTAATAAATAAGAGACAGACATCGTAAGAGATCGTGCTGCCAATTAATGCATGGCTCGTATTTTTGAGCCATGATATTCCCAGGATGACATCAAACTTGTCATTCAAATCCAGTACAATGAAATAATTACCGTATTATTTGCCCTCGAGTGTGTATTGGATTCCAACTACACGCTTCTTAAAGTTTCAGATGCGTCTGTTACAAGGCGCACTGTTATCCTCGTTGGAGGTATATCGCGCTTAACAAACATGAGCCTGCGATCTTTTAGCGATTGGGATGGAATGAAATTGCTTGACGCTCCAAAATCAACTCGGGAACGAAGTGACAGATCCAAAATCTCTTCGCTTTGCAAGATGGTGAGGGTAACTCATCCCCAGGGGCAGTAAAACACAGTGGCTGCGTGTTGGTGTCAAGAGACCTGCAAATTCTCTTGATGTTGCTGGATCAGTAGGGCGCTCCAGACTTACTGACCCCGACAGGTTTTTGACGGTCGGCCTCCCCGTTGCAAATTCACAATAGCGTCGGACCCGCGTCCTTCGCTATTCGTAGCGGAGCTCTGCTTGAGCCCCTGAATTTGGCACTTGGCGGCTCAAACGTTTGTTTGAGTCGGGTCTTAAAGTCCTCGAACGACCCAAAACAAAAAACATATTGTAAAGCTTTTAAGGCCCAAGATTTGGCACGTCCGGGCAAGTTGGACATATCAAACCTCACATTCGTCGCATCATCATCGATATGGCGAGCTTCGATGGCATCGTAACGTTTGATGAGCCATCCCAACAAGAAGTCAACTTCAACTGCCTTGAACTTGGGGATGCCCATCTTCAAGCTTTCGGGTCCACGCGCAAACGTCGGCCCGGTGGCAGCGTATGAATATTGCTGTCTCAACAGTTGGAGCTGTTGAGCATCTTGTTCTCATAACAGCTCTGCCTGTTGAGAGCATTGTTGTGAAGCAAAGTCATCATTTTACGGGCAGCGTCATAGTTCATATTCAAATTAACTCGGCGATATCTGCATATCCATCGTCTTTTCGTAGAGCGAACAACAACAATGCTGACGGACGGCCCGCCTACCTCAAACTTATCCGCTCGATCGCTTTCCATTCGAGGTCACACAAATGAGTGCATCTTTCTCGCGTAGCGGGAGAACTCTCGTCTTCTTTATCCATCTGTTCGTGTTAAGTTAAGCGAACGTAGTCGTTAGACGGACCGCGAAATGCTACCAGGTGTAACGGAGAACCTTTCGCTGATACTGCTTCAGTACTCGCTAACCTACACTGGAAGAAGCGTAGGCAAGGAACATGCGATAACCTCGTACACGACGAGCAAAACAAAGCGATCGCTTAGCAATAAGACAAAACTAAGAAGTGCTTAGTTTAGAAGAAACATAAATTTGTAAGTTGTATATTATAGTTCCTACCTTTTTCTAGTCCTGACTTAATATATTACTATGAATCTATGTAGTGAATTATTGATGACCGCCAATTTGCGCGTCTAGCAACGGCTGGTGGATTTGAATCAAATACATGAAGTAACCACTGAACAGAATATTACTGTGATAATATTGACAATATGATCAATAAAATAATTTTGACAATATGATTAATAAAGATTATATTCTTTGTTGTTCTTTATTATTCCTTTTAGGAACTACAATAACTATGTAAAGAGCTACTCCGTAACATAAGTCGCGTATCCGATTTTAACATCGAAGAGTAGTGGCACGCCGAGACTTCGTTAGTTAGGTCTTACAAGCTCAAGTTCGGTCATGACTTTGTAAGAATTTGTAGGTGGGCGCTACTGTAGCAGCCTCGCTCTAGTTACGCACACACCTTCAGGCACAGTGAGGAAGTTCGAGGACGCCTTAGCGTCCTCACGCAACGAACCAAGTAATTTCATACAAGTGTTGTCACGGAAGCGGTAATCCAGCTTCACGTGCGCACTCGTTCAATGGGAAGTATTTATAAGACTGATCTATTTCTAATCGAATTCAATATAAAACCTTTTAACAATCAATGGATGCCACCTCTGCAGATGTACACCCCTACATTGCGAGCGTATTATTCTAAAAAATACCTCGGATTACGGATGACGCTAGCCGTCATCCCTCCAATGTAAATACGCAATGTAAAAGGGTTGGTCACTTTGTGCACCACACCTAAGTGGTAGGTCAAAGTACTTCACACAAAGTAATTGACCATCTTGTCAAGTACATAAAAAGTACTCAACGGGTTAATGAAACATAGGGCAACTTAAGCCCGTAACACCACCCCTCCACTCTTTAAGAACGAATTTTGCATTCTGTAAAATCGTCATCGGGAGGAAAGAGGGGCAGCGAGCCGCTTACGTCGCGCCGCTATAGACCCGGCGCTTGGCGTGCCACCTAAAAGGGGCAGAGCTGATGGGTTGTCCTCAAAGACACCCACACAACCATCCCTGAAGCGCACACGCAGCGATAAAACGCTGTCGGCGCTTAGTGCCACAGTTACAACGCCGACAGACGCTGCTGTCGCACTGTTACCTGGACTGAACGATCCATACAGCTTGCTCAGTGAGGATGCAGATCCGTCGCTCATTGTTGACTACAATGAGTCGATACCGCTGGCATAACCTCATAGTAGTGATGAGCACAGCGAGTTAATGGGGAAGGGTGATGGCGCGCTATATTGCCCATCCAACTTTCACCCATTGCTCCTATTGTGGAGACGCCTGACGTTGCGAAGGCCAACTTGCCTATAGTCAACAATGCAACCTTATCGTCCTCTGCGCTAGCTAGCGCAGCGACCATTCATGAGAGCACTGCCTAAAAAGGTGCAGCTGCTTTTAGTTGGGTAGAGCCACAACAGCTGTCGTTCAGACCATAATACACAATGGGTCTGACGCAGGAGATCCTCAGCATAAAGCTCCACCGACGGCGCGTGAACATGTCCAGTCAATGTCACAAGCCAGTCATATTGAAGGCGGCTATGTGACTGGAGCCGATACCGGAATACACTAAGGTGCCCACGTTTGTGAACGGACTGCGGAACGGCCCATCGCGACAGGCCCTTTAAGAAATGTGCCGTCGACGATGGAAG
>NC_090614.1:822023-832611 GCF_004359215.1 Bremia lactucae
ACTATTGGTGATGTAATTTGATTTATCAGATTTGACGAGTCCCTAATTCTATTACTTTTTCCTGAAATACATCAAACAAAATCAAGATTTCAAAGTATTTGTTGTGTTTCCGAATGTCCTTCAAACTAAAAATGAGTCTATAGTTGTAAATTTAGATAGTGTTCACGAAATGCTGTCAGGCGATTGTGGCTTGCGGCTCACGCGCTTGACAAATTCATACGACGTGACCACGAGAACGCCAGATGGGCCCATAGCCAGCAGCCGCTAATGACCAAATCAAGTCAGTTTCACCAGAAATCCTCTTTACCTTCCCAAATACAACTTACCGCTGATAGGCCTTTCATAAACCCAAGTGGCCCTTCTGTGTCGAGAATATACTTAAAAGTATCAACTGCCCCGTATTGCGTAAACACTTGCGCTCTCGTTCGTATAATGTCCATGGGATTGGTCAAAATACCAGTAATGACGCCAGCACTTGCCCCACTAAATCCCTGGGCCACCACTGATCCTCCAGCACAATACAATAATTAGCCCTTCGTTCTAAGTACGACATCAATCTACGCACCTTGCTTCCAAAACGGATCTCTTGGCCACGTCTGCATCAAGTCATAGTACACGGGCACAAGCAGTCCGTAGGATCCCCACCATATCGAAGATGATGGCGCGTACGTCGCAATCGACGGTATATAGCCCCTGTAGAACCCACGAAGGCCGTCTGTTCGATACACGTGCTTCGTGACGCTCAGTAACCCATTTGAGCGCTCTCGGGTCTTTCCTTGCCCACTCAACATCATTCGCTGCGACACAATGTCCAGTGGCACGACAATAGTTTGGGATATCAGCGACGCAATCGCACCACCGACAAAGTTTGCTCCTTTCTCACCCACCTGCAACAATGTCGTAAGCTAAGCTACTTTTCATTCTCGCTACTATACTACACGGGCTAAATGCTGCCCCACCGTCGTGTGGTCTCGGAAAACCTTGCGGGACTTTTCATAGATTGAAATGTAGACATTACCCGTTAGCACGTTCACTGTGCTGGCACCAAAGCCTTTATACAGACCCCGTGCACCTTCTTGCCGAAAAATTGTGGCAAAAGCATTCGCCGTTCCCGAGTAGAGCGGCTTATGCTTCGATTGCACCTGTAATCGCGTTTTAACTAAATTTGACGGGTACACGGCGGCACGGACGCCCAAGAAGATGGTTGGACCGACAATATAGTACTTGAGCTTGTCAATCTCGTCCCAAGAAATGTCCTCGAGCGTGTACTTGTCTTCCGACATGTCTGCTTGCCAATCTGCTTCAGGCTGTCCCGTTTTCTTCCAATCATGCTGAAGCGTGCAATTTGAAATTCCAGCCAATGGAAGTAGAGAAACAACAACAACTTTACATATTTCCTATTTCTAGAATTTAATTTTGCCAATTCTTTGTCGTATTGAAGCTGGCACTTCAGGCATCCGCTATGTCACACTTGGCAGCTAAGTGCAACTTAAATAAAGGCCGATCTATATATCAAGCAGAATATGCTCGAAAAAGAGGCGGATCGTAAGATTTGATAGCCTTCATAAACGCATTTATTCCTGTGACCTGAAATGGTTCTTTGCGACATTTCATTGTGAACAATGACAGCTTTCAAAATGAATTTGCTTGGTGACTGTCAAGAGCTTCATCGGCGCAATTTGCTATCACGAGAGCAGCTAGACGAGTACGAAGAAGCACTCCATTCATCTGATACTTCTTACGACGCTATTTGCGATGTCGTGTCTTCGCTGCTCATACAAGAAGCGGACAATATCGTGGAGCACGTCCGAATACAAAACAATGAGCAGGACACAAAAACGAATATTAACTCAGATCTCGCGACCATGGCCATAGGTGGCGCCTTAAGTGCTTTCACTTCCTGGCTATGGACGTCATCTAATACAACACCAACAACAAATGCCACAACATTATTAACAAGCGCCTACGATGGTGCCATGGCCACTTTTAACGTGGCGAAACGCATGCGTCGCGTCCAGCAGCTACAACTTAAACTTTTGAGTGGAAACGCCGCGACGTGTACCCATGTCGTATTCTGTATCAATGGGTTCATGACACAGAGCGATGATCCGACCAAAAATTGGCGTGTATGGACACAGACAAACGAAGACGTTGCAGTGTTTGCCGTGCTATGGGAAGCTGGTGACGCCGCCGCTTGGAACAAATTTTGCATGCATGCAACCGATAATCTCAGTCAGTCTTCCATAGTGAACGTAATCGCGCATTTTACTGAAAACCCATGGCATTCGGCACAGATTAAAGCCGAGCGAGTTGGAGTTTTGCTCGCTCAGATGTTCTCGCAGCGTCCTGGGCTAGTACGTAATCGTAAGATCTCGATCTTTGGGCATTCACTGGGTGGGGCAGTAATTTACAGCGCTTTTCAGGAATTGGCAAAGTTACGGGCAGAAGACAAAGAATTACCTTTGATATCTAATGCTGTGAGTTTTGCCGGGGCATTTGTTCCCAATGCAAAAGGACTGGAGAATGTTACCTTGGCACTTGATCCCATGGGAGGCAAATTTGTTAATGTCTATTCGACTCGCGATAATGCACTTTCGAAGGTGTTTTCGGCACTGCAGGGATTAAATGTCGAGAACTTGGCAGCTGCTGGCTGCCACGCTGTCGCCTTTGCTTCTCAGACTAGTGCCAGCTGTGTAAATGTCGACGTCTCGGACATTGTAATTCCTTGCGCCGAAAATCATTTTGGCCACGGGTACCATTCTTTTATGGAGGGTATTAAATCTCGCGTATTACCACATCTGTTCCAAACGTAACCTTGTTTTATTATAAAAAGAACTAAATTTAACTTCAATCGTAGTAAAATTACTAATTAAACATGTTGCCATACACGCTCTTCTCCTTGGCCTTCGCCTCGGCATCATAGGCACGCTTCGTAGCCTGCAGCGCACGGATTTCATTACGTACAACCGCGTTCCTAGGCTCTTCTTCTAACAACTCTTGAAAGAGTTTCCACGCTTGTTCATATTGCACGAGCTGCACCAAGGCTTGAGCCTTACGAAAGCGTGCTTTACTGTGCTGTGGCTCAAGTGCTAACACTTTGTCGCAAAAACTCAGCACCTGCTCCGGTTGAGCGCCGAGTTTTAAATGGCACAACGCCATATTGGACCACACGGCCAATTTGATGATCTGAATCATCTCACCTTGCTCCTTTGTCGCTGTCACGCTTGCCGCCCCTTGCGTGTATTGGGACATGGCATCGCCCGCTACTGACAAACCATTTACGTACGCAAACACTTTTGCGTAGGACGCTAGCGCGCGCTTGTATATGCCATCTTTCACGAGCAAGTTTCCTTGACGCTTTAGCAGCTCCGCCTGCTCTAATTTCTCAGCTACACTCAGGAGACCCATGCGCGGCTTCCATCCGCACAGGAGCTCCTCATCGCTTAGCAAGATGTCAGCCATGAGCAAATATTGACACGTAAAAAAAACCTAAAGTACATAACTATTCTAACTGTAAGTATAACAAAATCTATGGTTCCTCTCTCAAAAAGGATGCCTTAAATGTAATATGATTTAGCAACCACAACTTTTAATGACTATTGTCGAAGGTATCGCTTGGCAAAACTTGACCCAGTCAAGAATATTGTCCGAAATTACTGTCATCTTTAGCCATGTTAATGCCTTCATATAAAGCAGCAGCCAAACCACTCGTCTTTCTGTTCATAAAAAGCGAAGACTGAAAGTAGTTGTAATGCGAAGGTTGCTGTGTTACTTAAGGATCCAAAAATGGAAGTAGTTATGAGTTGGAACAAAATAACTTGTGACAGAATTATGATGAGTCTTGAAATTTCTAAATTTTTAAAATCTCAAACCATCCTTAATGAAAGGGTTATAATCGCAACAATAATCTACTAAATGCAAAGGCCCTTCGCAACATTATTTATAGCATGCTGCCAAGCAGTTGGACAGCGAGTAATCGCTCAAAATTAGTTGTCGTTAATGATAGCACCACGTGAAATGGTAAAGCCGTAAGCGCATCCAAACAATACTTATTGCACAATAATATTGTCAGCGGCAAAATGCTTACACATTACTAAGCGATTCTTATGCTCTAATAATGACCGCTGTCAATTTGACATGTCCTTTGTTAGATTGATCGCAAATGCCTGTGCTTTCTATTCTCGAATTCGCAGTCGCACACAATTTCCAACTCCGCTTCTCGCTCCGCATACCCTTCAAAAACACGGGTTCTTCCGACTAACATGAAATCCATGTTGAGAAATAACTGACTTCATGAGTCTTGTAAGCTGTAAGCGAAAAGAGTGTACTCTCAATTTGAAATACTCGTCATGTTTCTATCTATTATGATGCTTCATACCACATGGCTACCGTCATTTATTTCGTGCCCATTTTTTTCCGACAAATCTAAAAATTACATAAACTCAATGACTGCCACTTATGATGATGTGCACGAGGGTCTGCCTTGTGAGACTTCTGAAGCCGAAATCGCACTGGTGCTAGAGGAATTAAAATACGTGCCAAACAATCTTGTAAAAGTAAGCGCGTTTGTCGACAGTAATGGCCATATTTCACACACTCGCGAGTCCAGGGACTACCGCCCCGCGGCCCTATTGCTTTATCCATTGCGCAATGCTGAGGACGCGTACAAGAGGAAACAGCGCGCGAAAGTAGAGCCTTTTCCAACCATATATTGGCTAGCGTCTTCGAAACTCAAGGCAAAAGTATCGACACTAGAAGACCAGCACTATGTGCTAACGTTACAACATCGACTGGACACTGACCAAGTTGCTAAAGAGGTACGCAAAAAAGGTCTTTGTATGTGCTCTTTTACCCAATTTAGCGTACCATTGTCTTGTAGAAAATGGTACAAAGTCATCGCGAGTATGCCGAGCAACGTTGGCAAATGTTAACTCGACATGACCGAGATCTCCTAAAACGACGGCAATGGGAATTTTTCTTACGCGATGTAGGCATTGCTGGCATCCGTGACTATACGAATGTCAAGTGTCTGCATACACATTACGCCCACTATCTATCTACTGGCAACAATCAAATTGGCGAGTGGGTACAAGAGCTATTGGACAATCCAGCGAACAACATTCCGATGGATACGAAAAATTAAAAATTAAAAACTCCTTTTGTTGCCTTGTCGAACTAAGTACACATATTGAGCACGCTTTGCTGCAATTACCCCGTAAAGCAACACCCGGATGCGTCTTGCGTCCGCTCTCCGTCCAGATCTATCGAGACTCGACTTCCACTTGACGTCTTCTGCATCTGACGATTATTCTGATCAAAATTGCGCAATATCGTCGTTGCTGTCAATGCAAACGCCTAAACCCAATCGCAACAAAAAAAAGATCCCCCAAAATTGAGTCGTGAGTAACCTTTTTTTATCCAATTGGTGCAACTTAACAGACCTGTTCGACATTTCGCGCGGTTTTAGCGGAAGCCTCAATAAAGTAGAGATCGTGAGCTTTAGCCCAATTCCGTCCTTCCTCTTCCGTCACTTGACGCTCTTCGTCACTCACGTCGCACTTCATTCCGACGACCATGATCTCGACGTCGTCATTATGGCAATTCTGGTGGCATTCCTGCAGCCAGCGACCGAGATGTTCAAAGCTTTCTCGCCGACCGACGTCGTAGACAAGTAACGCGCCGTCTGCGCCACGATAATAGCTACGAGTAATTGACAAAAACGTCTCTTGGCCTGCGGTATCCCAGATCTCTAACTTGACCTTGCGGTCATCGACTTCAAGGAGTTTTGCACCAAATTCCACGCCAATCGTCAGGTCGTGGACGGGCTGGAAATGCTGCTCCGTAAACCGCAGTAATAGCGACGATTTACCTACTTCGGAGTCCCCAATGATAATGTACTTGAGCGTCACGAACACCATTGCGAGAGCGCTATTTGAAATCAGATCGAAGCGCCGTAGAAGTATCCAAACAGACGAAATGTCTATAAATTAAGAGTTTGCAGGTATTTTATTTCCGAAATTTAAAAGACCTGACTTGAAGACATTTGTTCTAATATGGAATCGATTCCATGAACACATGGAGGTCTTCTTTAGATGACGTATGTATGTTGCCATTAGTGCAAGTGCGCGTGCTTGCAGTGCCACACATACATTCCTAGCGCGCCTTTGGCTGACGGCGTCAGTTTTAAATCAACTCTGCACCCCATGACACATTAGTAACCTCCTTTTAGGCGCTTTGGCCTTTAAATTTCTTACAATAGACTCGATCCTTGGGCCAGTAAGCTCTCGGCAGGCAACAGCTTTAGCTTCGTCGATTCAAATTGATCCCGCGGGCCAGCGCGATACAATTCCTTCAGCTCTTTTGCGCTACAATTTGTCTTAATATAAAACGCTTATGTATACGCCAGCTTTATTAGATTTTATCGATTCCGATCGAATCGCTGCCAACGTACCAAAGCTAGGAGTGCAAGCGTCTGTTTGATACACGACACCCATGAGCTTCGGCGGGTGTTGCTGCTGCAGAGAGATGTTAATCTCCTCATACACTTCGTTACGTATGGACTGAAAGAATTCATGCTTTGTGGCGTCTTTAAAGTGCGCTTTTAATCGCTCGTTGCCGGTCTCGAGCGCTTCCTCGGTTAACAAAATATGGCACGGCTCCGGGTGTCCCCCAGGAGTGTCGTAGAGCTCCTGATAAAGACCAACATTCTTACTGCGCTTTATTAGAACGATGTGACCATCATTCGTCTCGAGGACCGCGGCGACGCCAATTTTACGCGATAGAAATGCAAATGGGTTCCTTTGCAGCTTTTCGCCCTCTTTGAGCAACTGGGAGGATCTTTCGGACGAGCAACACATTCCAAGGTACGACGCATAATCAGTTAATCCCCACTCCATATGCAACGAACGAGAGGGTGCGTCGTCCTCGTAGAGCTTATGAAGGCGAAACTTTGATGCGTTGAATAGACGTGGCATCTCGCGCTGGAGTTTGGTCCAATTTTGCGCCTTTTGCAGCTCATACGTCGGATCTGGATGCACACTGCGATTATAGCGATTCGATATAGAAATCGTCACTTGGTCCACATTAAATGGTCTCGTAAAAGAATGGACCGAAAAGCTCATGAGATAGCGTCGCGACAGCATGAAGCAAGGGCATTAAAAAAAAACATGGGTGATTCAGATTTGGTTTTTTTTTCACAGTAGAACTCGTCTTTTGGGTCTTTTGAATATAAAAATAATAGTCAGACGCTTTTTGGGGCAGACGGTTTATTCATGCAGAGCTTATTCCACGGCGTCCGCGAGTATTTAACGCCAGTGCTCACCGAGTCGTCGTTCGAGGACAAGGGACTGCTCACCCCAGAGGAATTTGTAAAAGCTGGTGATCTCCTCGTATACAAGTGTCCAACGTGGCGTTGGGAAAGCGGCGAGCCCAATCTTCGACGTGCGTACCTCCCAGCAGACAAGCAATATCTCATCACGCACAACGGTGTGTAGCCATTATATATCGTGTATACCGAATGTAAACTATACATGTATATTTCCTTCATGTAGTGCCATGCCGTCGCCGCGTAACCTCGTTAGAAGAGAATTACCAGACCGAAGAGGTCGTCGAAGGCGAAGACGAGTGGGTCGCGACCTCTTCGAAAACCACAGGAACCAGTCTGGCTGCTTCTTGCGTAACTGATCTTAGTGAGGAAATGGATACTATGACTATAAAGGAGTCCAATTCATCCAAGTATTCTAAACGAGGAATTCTTGAAGCCATTGTCGACGAACATTTTATGCCAACAGCCGTTGCGGGATCGACGCCAGTACTTCGGAATTTAAGCTCCTTTGAAGACGATGATAATCTTATTGAAGACGATGAAGCAGCTTTAAGTACCTACGTTGTTGCACAGGAGCCTGACGATTTTAATGACGCAATTCTTCGCACACGTACGTACGATGTATCCATTACGTATGACAAATACTACCAAACACCACGTGTCTGGCTCTTTGGGTACGACGAGCGAAATAGTCCCCTTACTGGCGATGAGATGTTTCAAGATATCATGCAAGATTATGCAAATCGGACTGTAACAATGGAGTTGCATCCGCATCGTAATGCGCTCATTCATGCATCGATTCATCCATGTCAACATGGTGCGGTGATGAAGCGCATTCTTGCGAATTTAAAGATGCGTCCAGTCGATTCGATTGAGTCGAATGAAGACGATACAAAGAGGATTCGATGTGATCAGTATTTGTTCGTGTTTCTCAAGTTTATTCAGTCTGTAGTGCCGACGATTGACTATGATTACACCATTGAGGTGCATGCGAAACAGTGATGTCATACCGGTATCGGGCACGGTATGGCAGAGGTTGCCAGTTGGGGGCGGGGGTACTTTCAAATGGGTTCAATATACGTTTTCTTTTCTTTTGTTACTACTTTGAGGATTTGCAAGGGCAATGACTTTGAAAATGGCTACAGCAGGTTTTGTGTTGAGCTAGAAAAATGGAAATGATGTCAGTCTTGATTTGATTTTTTGATCAGCGGCAACGGCTTTAGCTAACATGACTGAATCATTTTCTTGAGATTAAAAAAATCGCCTTTTTCTTCTTTTTTGTCTCTAAAACTCTCGAGAAGCGGGCATGTTAGCACCATATCATCGTAATTGTAACGGGCAAAAGTTGCCCTAATGTTACACAGTCCCCGTTAAGTACACTTGGTGTACTTCAGCGGATGATCAATTACTAAATAATAGTAATTAGAGAGATTCAAATTTGACGAAGTTCTCTTATTGGAACTCCGCACCCCTCATTACACTATGGGGAATTTCGGCTACAGGGCCTCCTCCCACCCAACTTTCACGCACCTTCGGTGCGGGTTGGCAGGGCTGCCATCCATTGGATGGTTGCTCGTCTGCTTTTTAGCCTATCTCCGGCGATCTGTCGTCGTACCGCCCTCCGTGGTTATCGATCCACGTACCTCCCGGTCCCAGATCCAGTGCTTAACCACTCGGCCACTGAGGTCGGTAATAATAGTAATTAGACCCAACACTCGGGTGTGGTGCACATTTGTGACCAACCCTTGTGGATGTGATGCACATGGGTGCATTCACATTAGGAGGGGTGACGCCCAGCGTCATCCATGATGACGGCTAGCGTCATCAGTTACGCGAGGTATCTATAAAGATACGCTCGTAATACATATTAAATGATATCTATAGAGATATCATTTTAATTGGTAAAAATAGGTATTTGTATTTAATTCTATTAAATACAAATCAGTCTGAAATTTACTACCTACTTGGTAAGTGCGCACGAGGAGACGGATTACCGCTCCCGTGACGTCACTTCACCAGAGTTCTTAGTGTGTTGGGTGAGGTCGCTTGCGCGCCCACCACAACTACCTCACTGCACGCAAGAGAAGCAGGTGCAAACCGCTTCCTCGCTGTGCTAGGGTGTGTGCTAAGTAGAGCGTGGCCGCATTACGACGTGCCCGCCTACACTTGGTAGCACTTGAAATCCTTCCCACGACCCGCATCTCTGCGTGTGTACGTGAGGATGAGCCTCAACATTGATTGGGCTCATTTTCCCCACCTCTCCGAACATCATCGGGAGGTGGCAGGGCTAATGGCGCAGGGACTTGGTGAACAAGCCCTGGCCAGGCTCCTGGGTAGTCCTCCTGAGCAACATGTTGCTCAGTTGGAGCAGTTTGAGGCATTTGTGCTCGGACAGCGGAGGGCCGCGTCCGAGGCACAGAGCCATGCTGCGGCGGAGTCCGTCACTCAGACTCAGGATGAGCTGAGGCATGAGCAGGCTCGGAGCGAGGCTCTCAACAGGACTGTTGAGATGCTCTCTGCCCGGCCGCATCAGCCGAGGCCCATTCGGATGGACCCGCCCAAGTTCGATGGAACTGCGGCGCACACGATTGTCCACTGGCTTTTAGCCGTGGAGCAATGTGGTGTCGCCCAGCTCATCGAGGACGACAGCCGGATGGTGTCGTACGCTATGTCGCATCTGCGCGGTAAGGCCTCAGAGTGGGCTTACTCGGCGCTTATGGCGGACAGAAAAGCGTTCCCCTCATGGGCGATCTTTAAGGATAAGATTCGCGCCATGTACCAGCCGCCGAACAACGAAGTGTTGCTTCAGGCGCGCTTCTTTGGGGCGCGACAGGCGAAGCGATCTCTGCAAGAGTATGTGCAAGAGATGCGCTCGCTGTCCGCATCCATAACCGTAGGTCCGATTCCGGAGCACATTAAGGTGCCCACGTTTATGAACGGACTACGGCATGGCCCATCGCGACAGGCCCTTTTCAGAAAGGTGCCGTCGACGATGGAAGAGGCAATCCAAATTGCCTTAGTTGAGGAGCAATCCTACAACAGTGCCTCGGCGACAGCTTGGTATAAGCCGTCGGCCGAGAGGACAGATGCCACTCCTATGGAGTTGGGCAATGCAGACGTGGTCTGTTTTAAATGCGGCAAGCGCGGCCATATGATGGCTCGCTGCTATGCCAGGGTCCCTGCTGGGGCAAAAATGCCCAGCAAGAGGACTCCCTTCCCAAAGGGCGATGGCAAGAACCAGCGTGCGAGACGCATGAGTTCTGC
>NC_090614.1:856378-912946 GCF_004359215.1 Bremia lactucae
GCAGAACTCATGCGTCTCGCACGCTGGTTCTTGCCATCGCCCTTTGGGAAGGGAGTCCTCTTGCTGGGCATTTTTGCCCCAGCAGGGACCCTGGCATAGCAGCGAGCCATCATATGGCCGCGCTTGCCGCATTTAAAACAGACCACGTCTGCATTGCCCAACTCCATAGGAGTGGCATCTGTCCTCTCGGCCGACGGCTTATACCAAGCTGTCGCCGAGGCACTGTTGTAGGATTGCTCCTCAACTAAGGCAATTTGGATTGCCTCTTCCATCGTCGACGGCACCTTTCTGAAAAGGGCCTGTCGCGATGGGCCATGCCGTAGTCCGTTCATAAACGTGGGCACCTTAATGTGCTCCGGAATCGGACCTACGGTTATGGATGCGGACAGCGAGCGCATCTCTTGCACATACTCTTGCAGAGATCGCTTCGCCTGTCGCGCCCCAAAGAAGCGCGCCTGAAGCAACACTTCGTTGTTCGGCGGCTGGTACATGGCGCGAATCTTATCCTTAAAGATCGCCCATGAGGGGAACGCTTTTCTGTCCGCCATAAGCGCCGAGTAAGCCCACTCTGAGGCCTTACCGCGCAGATGCGACATAGCGTACGACACCATCCGGCTGTCGTCCTCGATGAGCTGGGCGACACCACATTGCTCCACGGCTAAAAGCCAGTGGACAATCGTGTGCGCCGCAGTTCCATCGAACTTGGGCGGGTCCATCCGAATGGGCCTCGGCTGATGCGGCCGGGCAGAGAGCATCTCAACAGTCCTGTTGAGAGCCTCGCTCCGAGCCTGCTCATGCCTCAGCTCATCCTGAGTCTGAGTGACGGACTCCGCCGCAGCATGGCTCTGTGCCTCGGACGCGGCCCTCCGCTGTCCGAGCACAAATGCCTCAAACTGCTCCAACTGAGCACCATGTTGCTCAGTAGGACTACCCAGGAGCCTGGCCAGGGCTTGTTCACCAAGTCCCTGCGCCATTAGCCCTGCCACCTCCCGATGATGCTCGGAGAGGTGGGGAAAATGAGCCTAATCAATGTTGAGGCTCATCCTCACGTACGCACGCAGAGATGCGGGTCGTGGGAAGGATTTCAAGTGCTACCAATTGTAGGCGGGCACGTCGTAATGCGGCCACGCTCTACTTAGACACACACCCTAGCACAGCGAGGAAGCGGTTTGACCTGCTTCTCTTGCGTGCAGTGAGATAGTTGTAATAGGCGCGTAAGCGACCCAACACACTAAGTACTCCGGTTAAGTGTCGTCACGGGAGCGGTAATCCGTCTCCTCGTGCGCACTTACCAAGTAGGTAGTAATTTTCAGACTGATTTATATTTAATAGAATTAAATATAAATACCTATTTTTACCAATTAAAATGATATCTCTATAGATATCATTTAATATGTATTGCGAGCGTATCTTTCTAGATACCTCGCGTAACTGATGACGCTAGCCGTCATCATGGATGACGCTGGGCGTCATCCCTCCTAATGTGAATGCACCCATGTGCATCACATCCACAAGGGTTGGTCACAAATGTGCACCACACCCGAGTGCTGGGTCTAATTACTATTATCTAGTAATTGACCATCCCCTTAAGTCACCAAATGTACTTAACGGGGACTGTGTAACATTAGGGCAACTTTAGCCCGTTACAGTAGATGTGCACCACTACATTGCGAGCGTATTATTTTTGAATACCTCTATATGCATCCACCCAAGTGGCTGGTCTATGTACTTCACAAGGCAAAAAATAATTTAAATTTTTTTAATTCTCAATCTAGTCACTCTATCTCGCCTATCTGCAACATGGTTTCACTTGACTGGGACAATTTAAACGCATTAAAAAGGTTTAGTTTTCTAATTAAAAAAGCAAAATCTGATAAAAAAAATTAGCCCGTTTATTCCTTTCGAAAGGACGTAAAATGATCGTAGAAGAAGAATGGTCTAAAGAGCAGGAGGCTAATCGCAAGCCCGGCCAGAAGCACCCGACACCGTCTCCAGGATTCGCAGACCGCGTCTTTTACGAAAGTTTACTGCAACAGCGGCCAGAGAGTCGAATGGCACAGAAGTGGTGCCTTGAGTATGGCGTGCTTGAGTGGAAGGAGGCCGAGAAGTTGTGCAAAAAGCTGGGCGTCAGCGCTGTACGTGCGAATAAATGGCGTATAATATGAGTAATTTAAGCAGATGTATGCTGATATTGTTTTTTAAAAGAACGTGGACCTACCCGTTCAGCCGCCGAAATTAAAGAAACTCAAGAAGAGCGCGTCTTCTGCCATTTGTCGGGCGCTTGACGAGTCTGAGGCTGCAGAGAAGATGGAGATCACAAGCAGTGGTTTTGAGGGCGTCGGATTAGGAGCTCTATAGAGGCAGCGGATTGAGTTATGATGTGGTAATACGAGCTCTAGCAGGTGGTTGGAGCGGAAGAACTGTTACTAAGCGTTGGAATTGCTGGAAATGTTGTAAAGAGGGGTCGTCGTCCTTGCTTCTATTAAAAATGCTACCAGGAGTTTATCCGAGGATACTAGGTAAAAATGCCTTGAAAGAAAGCATTGTGAGGCATATTTAAATCTCTCTCATAAGTGCTATATAAATAGATTGATTTTTTTAAATGAAACGGAAATTATGACTTGCTAATCTTGCTGTTACATTGCTCGAGATATATATATTCACTACAATTCGGATAAAGCACTTTATCTCTGCAATGTAATTAGATTGAAATCGAGGGTTATCGAGTCTGATATCCACAAACTCAGACATAAAAGCGTCACATCTTCGTTGTGGTCAAGCAAACTCGAAGAATTTTCTCAGTCAAGAGTGTCCGACCAACGCTACTCGCGATCATGCAGACCTCGATAAGTCAAGCTATCGCCGTAGGACAAAAGGTGGTGACGTATCTCAGTATTTCTTGTGTCACCATCATTATCAAGATGCGGCTAAATTCAACAAGCAACATGGATAAAAAGGCTATGTTCTCTTAAATAACAAAAATGGCCAGCAAATTGCGCCAGCGAACGACAATCGCGAGCAAAAATCGCCATCGCGTTGGGCAATGAAAACTTGCTTGACTTTTTGACGTTAGTGTTTGTCTTGCGGCAGCGGTTTTCGTTCAAAACGGACGTAGATTTCGTTGCCCTGCCTTTCTATCTGAATCGAATTGAGTGCGGTGGCTTTCCTTCTGCCCGTATCGTCTCAATTGTTTCATGGCGCGTTCGGTACATATAACGAATTTATTTAATTTGACAAAAGGGTCTTCAACCCATGCAATACATTTCTATTGAGAGACATGTATGCGCCGGCACCAAAACTAGTAACTTAAAAAGATGGAGATTTGTCTCGTCGACTTAAAAAGCCACATACGTGCGGTTACAGGTCTGACGACTCTTGTTTCAGCTATTAATAAAACCGAAACCACGGAATGTTTTAAAAAGATCGTCATTTGAATCGACCATCAAATTCGACGACAAAACTTTCTTTAAAAATAGCAAGTACATTTGGCAAGCAAATTAACGTTTTTCTTCGTAGCCAAGCGTGAGGAAAAGCCTCTTGTTACCCGAAATATTGCGTAAAGCGACTTGTAAGCAGTCGACGCGATTCGTACAACGGGCTATTGGCAGTGCAAAGCGGCTTTAATCTATCGCAGACCCCTTAAAGAAGCACAAGTGGGACTCTCATTGATCGAGTTACTAGGCTGGTCGTTCCAGTACTCAAGTGTGTGACGACATGGTAGCCGCCCGTTGCGCAAAAGTTCCTTCGAAAAACGCGAGCGAGGACAAAACCGTCAAAGCGTCGCGTGTATTGCTCAGTTACGGTCAGCATGCACGACAAACCAGGTCTGCAGTGCTGGAAAGACGCACACGAGTCGCTGCAGTTACCGCTTTCCGCCATGCTGGCCAAGTCAAGCGTCACACTTCCTCCACACGGACTTTCGTTTGCACGACACCACCATTTTTTTTCACCTCTCTATAACATTATGGCCAAGTAGCCCGCAAAGTCACTTTTCAAACTTGCCGTGGCAGATCACTGCGAGCTCTGTGACACCTTTGGTGTTTCAGTGATTAAAACTCTTATCAACCAACGCTTAAGTCTTCTACCTGCAGTCATGGACCGCCCTGTAGTGCCTACTAAGGACAATACTTGTGCGCCAGCATTACCTGCGGTGTCCGTCTTGCCTTACCACAAGAGCTTCCGTGCAGCGTCATATGCTTCATACGTCGTGCGCGTTCACACAAGACATGGCATCAAGACTTTATCGTTTGACATACTAGCCAAGCTGTTTACATTCACTGCTAAAAGAGCCGCACAGGACCTTGGAATCAGTAGCCGGACACTAATTCGCGTCTGTCGTTCACTGGGGATTCGTCGGTGGCCATATCTTGGATTCCGAAGCGAAAAGAATGTCGACCGTATCCGCCAAGAAGCTATCGAGAACTTACAACGCAAACTCGAGAAAGAAGGCGAATCGCTTCTCCCAGCCGTTCTACAACCCGACGCGTCTTCTCTACGTGGAGCAAGTGCCAAGCGTTTGTTGCAAATGAAGGTAGAGACGCCTGGTATGCGCATGCGTTCATATTGTACAAATCCGACGCTCGCTGACGTCAATACAACAATATTCAACGACAATAAACGCATGCAGGAGAGCAAAACTACCGCCGACGCGTCCCAACACCCACCATTTGCGGCTCCGTGCTCTCCAGCAACACCGCTCTTATCCCCACCCTCCACAGCTTTCAACTTTAAACTCGATCTTCAGCGTGTAAGTCCAAATAAGGAGGCAAGCATCAATTTTTCAATGAAACATCCATCCTTACGAACTAAGACATGGACAGCTCCAAGACTTTCAACATACATTACGTGCATTCCAACATCATCACACATTCCTTCGCTTGACGTACTTGTTGATGCCTCCATTCTTACTGGCTTTAAAAACGACACATTATCGGCACCGACCACACGGGACCAGCCACAGAAATTTACCACTCACCCTCGTATCATGTCGATGCACGACATTTTGACATCAAGTCACTGAACATATAAAATACTTCCTGTAGTCCTCGTAGTGTTTCTAGTCTACTCAAAACGAAAGTAAAACAAAAACATCAATAACACACCACCCCCGCAGCATGTTCTTGTCCACATTTGCCATGTTAAGAATACGCCCGACTTCCTCCTCCTGTGCCAGGTGGACACTGATAATCCTGTGGCAACATGTAGTTCTGAAGCGCGCTAAAACAGTATTGCGCTTTGCCAATATTCTTCCGTGCGTTTTCACGACGAACACCATAGGTTCGTAAAAGATCTGTAAAAGCGTCCATATCATCCGCGAGAAGGCCATGCGCGTGCACAAGTAACTTGGCCTCTTCAAGGGTTATTGACATGGACGTTCGATCTTTGGCTGATTTGCACATTGTCACTCGACCGCCACCGACACAACGAGCAATGGAAGACGATAAGCTCAAGATGGACATTCGTTTCGATCGACCGGAAAGCTGAATGCTGACCTTAAGAGCCACGAGTGACGTTTGAATCCGATCAAGGTCATCTGCATCATAGATTGGAGTTAAAGCCACGTCACGGACCTGCTTCTTCGTAACCCACTCCGCAAAGCTTTTGACATATGCCTCGAGCTTTCCCATGTTTTCTGCATTTATATCTTTTTGCAAAGAAGCTTTGCCAACAGTGTTAGCAACCGTCTGCATTTCATTGAGTCCCTGTGAAAAGATCACAGGAATCACTCGAATCGGCTTCTGGAACAGAAACTTTGCGCGCATCCTCTGCTCTGGGGTTAATAGCGATAAGTAAATAGCTCCAGACACAGCGTCTTGTCCTGGAACTCGGTGCATACTACGGTCAGGAAACTCGCTCGCTCGACGAGTGATGATTGGAAGTTCAATCACAAAACCCGAAGATCCTGACGTAATGGAAACACGAAAAGTAGCAGCACGCGGTGATTTCACAGGTCGTAGTTTTATTTGAACACGTCCAAGCTCCTTTACAGCTGCCTCGGTATCCCCAAGCATGCCCAACTCATTGCCATACGTTGACAACAAGCTCTCTACAGAGAATAAAAAGCCAACTCTTGTGAGCATTTCTAAATATTCAATACCGCTGGCTTTTAAAGGATGAGGTCGATTGTCGTGCGTGTGCACGTACAGCGTTTGCTGAAAGCACGTGACCAGAGCGCTCATCGCCTGGCAAAATGCTACCTCCAGTCGTCGCTCAATGTGCCATTTAAGCTCATTGTACTTTCGCTCCAAAGCATCCATTGTTAAATCCGAGCTAGCTTGTGCGGCTTTGACCAAACGTGCCTGAAGTTTCTCCAATTCTTCTCGCATCTGCCGCACCCCACCGCTTCTAAATCCATACACGTGCGCCGTGAACGCACCAACCGTTGTTGTGCCGTACATTCTGTGCTTGTAAAATGGAGGACGGCCTTCAGCATTCGTATCAATCGCTCTTAATGGTTTCTTCGTTTCGACTCCATTTGGCCACAAGGAGCCAACAGTACTTGGAAATGTGACGTCTAAATTCTCATGATCTAACTCGCTAACGACTGTGTTCGCAACAACGTCCGATGCAGTACAAGCGTCAACATTATCATCAAGCCCATAAATGCTTTGAAATTCATCTTCAGTAATTCCCATCGCAACAATAGTTTCTGCAAGTTTTCGCTGCTCCGAAGGAATACCGATATTCTGGCCCGCTGCACTCTTACTCACAATCGTCTCTGCGGAATCAAAGGAAATCATTCGCCGACGTAATGCCTCAACAGGCTCTACTGGAGATTCGTCGGATGGCGAGCTTGGAATCACTTCTTTCTCGTCATTAATATCATCGTCCATGAATAGCACGGAATCCAGATCAGTCGGCTGTCCCAGTATGCTAGAATCTCGAGATTGTTGCGAGGGTGACAATACGTGGGTCCCGACAAATGAATTTACAAGCCGGGCATATCGAACAGCGCTTGTTGGATCTCCGTATTGAACATCGTTTTCAGAGGTTGGCGCTGCGTTGCCTACAGTCATTAATTGCTGATGAAGATTTAAAGCCAAGAAACGCAGGTCGGCATCGGCTTTCATTGTGCTAGGCTTGAATGTGAGTCCTGCATGTTGAGTGGCACCGTACCGCAAAATGGAATCTTCGACCTCCGAGATGTATTGCTCCATTGTTTTTACAAGATCCAAACGCCACTTCCGCTTCTTTCGTTCAACAGCATCATCTTGGATATGGATAATCATTTCCGAAAGCATTCCAATGCTTGCAACTGGTCGATTACGGTTCTCTAGTGAAAGCGATGGGCTTGTCTCGGAAGCGGCCAGCATCAATTCCTCAGAGCCTTCCAACGACTGATAAGTATGACTAGTACCATCTTCTTGCACTGGACTAAATGGCTTCCCCGATGGCACTGGTTGATTAGAATTACACAATTGACTAGACAAAGTCGGATCCAAACTTTTGTCGCCTTCCTCAAAGGCAATTTCTCGCTTTAATTGATTAAGCTTCATGAGCAAATCAGATAGAATCAATTGAAGCAGTTGATACGGGACTTCCCAAGTGTACACACTTTCGATTAATTCTTCTTCAACCAAAATTTTACCCTGCGTCCGTTGGGAAGTGGAAGCGAGGCTAATTATTTGCAAGGCTATCTCGGAATACGTCGAGTCATCCTGCACGGCGCCGTCCTCTGCGTCTGTGCTTTCAGTTCCAACATACATAAAAGACCGAGTAATACGCTCCAAACCATCACTAGACATTCCAGCATGCAAGCCTTTCACCTCTGCTTCACATCGGATGACAATTTCACCAGAAGATCGCGTCCGTGATAAGGGAGAATACAACGAAAAAATGGCTGCCTGTCCGATAGCTGGAGCTGAACCATCCATGAAGGACGAGAGCGGAACATGTGGGTCACCAACTAACCACTGGCTATTCAAATCGTCAAGTGAGTTTGGATTCCGAACCGAGTACACTGATACGCGGAGAAGATCGTGCACTCGCATATCGACTGGGAGCATCATATGAAAACACGGGTCTTTGGAAAACGAGATTTCTGTTTGACCAATCTTGGCCAAAACTTTGCCAGTTTCGGCTTCTACCAAATGAAGCACAACAAACGATGATGACTTGATCGACGACTTTGATGGCAATGTCAAATTAAAGCACTGGAACGATAACCACGCGCGGCGTGGCGACGAATCCGAACGCGCATGTCTGCGTGAATCGTTTTGGTGAGAATCATCGGCAAAAGTCACTTGCTGACTGAATCTGTCGTATTCATGAATTCCTGCTTGCGAATCTGCACTGCTTGTCGAATCAATCCTCGAATAACGGTCAAAAGGCTGCTGTTCTTCACTAATTCCACCCAAATGCTGTCGCATCACATGCTCCAGTCGTCGTCGTGCCCGAGCCAATACGCTATCGCCAAGTCCTAAGGACAGCGGACTCGGTCGACGACCAGATGCTAGATATCCACTTTGAACAGCGGGTCGTGCATTTGGCAACGCTATTACCTGATTTGCTGCTTCCTTCACGTCATCGAAATCGTTCTTGGTCTTGTCTAGCGGAAATGTGTCACTATTGAGCAAAGGCGTCGTTTCCGATGTCACACGTCCATTGGAAAAGCTCAGACTCCGTCTTGAAGGAAACTCCAGCGTTGGCTCTACTTCCCACATAAGTACGAGAAACAACACGCACGGGACAATCTCGGGAATAGCATAACCTACAATAACGCATACATCGGGACTGTGGATGTCGCCACATCCTTGGTGCGAAAATGGCCGCTGGACGTAAATAATCGTCCGCAAGAGGAACAATACAGAGCACACACCCATGACGACCGTCGTGAATCTCAGCGCCCTCGTGAGTTTCATCTCCACGTGTTCATCCAAGCGTCGTCGAAAGACAAAGCCTGATGGTTTTAACAATCGCTCGACACGGTTTCGCATCTTGCACGTTGAGTAGACAAGCCCTAGAGAGTTGATAAGACTGCCAGCGGCGATTAAGAGCACGGGCAAGACACCAGTCCAGAGCGTTGATTGATCAATTCTGGTCATAGTGTACTTGGCTTGCGCGACTCGGACCTCATGTAGCACTGAAAGTCCCAAGATCGTGGCGTAAAAGAGTCCGTTAGCTACTAGAAACCCAATCCAGATACGTCTCGAGCGCGTGGAAATTTTTGGATTTGCAATGTCAATCCACAGCACTGTTTGGAATAGAACAAGGCTGAAGAATAAGCAGAGTGATGCACGATTCAGGAGATTACGAGCAACGCTCTGATCGACAAAGGAAGCTGCCCGCGTCAAGGCAAACAGCACCATGAGTCGCTGAAACGTGCTGCGCTGGCTGCGGTAAAACGTCGATTCTTGTGACAGCGCACGACAGGCAGCAACGAGGGCGAGTGTTAAATAAAGCGTCACACAGAGCAGCTCGAGCGCCGGGGAAGCTCGAGGTAGAAACACAAGGCCATCGTCAACTTGAGATGGCGTCGGTGCGGACTCCATCGAGTGCGGATTTGACGTGATAGATTTCAAGAAATTATATTCTTAAGAAATTTGAAGAGGCAATTCGAAATGAACAGGAATGCGATTTTTTACCCCACCTTTGATTATTTTCACCTGGTACCACACTACCTTCGCAGATTCAGTTCGACATGCACTCATGCATTGTAAAGGGGCAAAACCGCACTTACATGGAGGAAGCGTGTTATACAAGTTACTTTTGATTTTACTTGAGCTTGTCAGATCCGGGTAACCGCTTCCGTGGCGACACCCTTCGAAGGTACAAGTTCATTAAATGAGGTCGCTTAGGCGCCCACCAGCTACCTCAGTGCACGTGAGAGAAGACGGTCAAATCGCTTTCTCGCTGTGCTTGAAGGTGTGTGCTTGTAGTGCGAGGTCGCTTTAGAAGCGCCCGCCTACAAGAATCATTTCGCCTTACATTACTCTTGTACGCATGATTAATTTACCTTCACGTGCGCACATGTTATCTAGAAAGTAGTTTTAAACTGATTTATGATTAAAAGAATTAAATACAAATCTTTTTAACCAATGAGTCGATGCCATCTCTGTAGATGTGCATCCCTAGGTGGCGATGTATTGTTCCGAATACCTCTGCTAGCGGGTGACTCAAGATGTAGGCGGGCGCTTCTATAGCAGCCCTAGTACATCCACACGCTTGTGGACGCTCCAAGACGTTCATCAGATGGCCATCTGGTGAACAAGTGGCAGCATCTTTACGAATCGATGCTGCCAGCTGATTCTTGGCTCACACATTTGAGCCAAGGTAACCCTACGATGACATCAAAATTTTCATCCAAATCCAGTAAGAAAATAGAAATTTTCACATAAAAAAAAATTACTTCCTTTTATGATCCTTCAGGTGGCAGTGATACGATGAACTCATCATCCTACAACGTCGGACCCGCGACTCTTCCCTTTTTTGCCATTCTGTCCATAAGTAAGTTCTGTACTCCTTCGTACTGGGCGTGGGGCACTACACTCATGAGCGTAGTGATCTAACGTTTGACAGCAATTGCATCTCTGCAATCACTTATTGTTCAAAATGCGAGGTCTCTCGGTTTCATCGTAAAAGAGGTCCATAGGTTCTTGACCTCCAAGCTCTTGTCGTCTCGGAGGACGATACAATGACGAACTAGCTTGAGTCTGTCTGAAACTAAAGTCCTCCTGTTCCGCAACGGATATTGTTTCATTAAGCGTATCCATTTCCAAGCGGAACAGGTGGGTCTTTACGGGACGATCCGAAAGACCTTGCATGAACACCGTAATCAACATGTATTCGTGGACTGGTTTGTTTATGATACAACTCGCTAAGAGTCGTATATGCTGGGCATAAGCCTGCACATCACGCTTGCCTTGATTGAGTTTCAGAAGCTCTGATCGAGCTCTGAACTCAGCCCTAGGCGGTTCAAACGTCTGTTTGAGCCGGGCTTTCGATGCCTCTAGCGACTCGAAGACATATGGGCTGCGCAACTTAAGGCCTAGTGCCCAAGTTTTGGCGCGACCTGCCAAATTTGATTGAGCAACTACGACTTGCATTTGCTCGTCGACTATGTGATGGCATCGTTTAATTCGACGTACCACCGTAAATGGGTGTCCTCTTCGACTTCCCTAGAGTATGCACCTAGGAAGAGTGTTTTAAATTGATGTGTTCATCGTAAGGGTTGCGCTTTATGCATATATGTATATAGGGGAAATATATACAAGAGAGCAATAGATCTTATTGTGAGAATACAACGGAGAAATAGTGTGTGGAACAATCATGCGCTGTAGCTCAGTCGGGTAAGGCATGGCAGTGCTATCCCATAGGTCACCCGTTTTTTTTAATTCTGCGCTGTGTTTAAGAGTATCTTCTCAGCCTCTAGAGATAGGGCTCTTTATCTTTGTGGCATATAGAGTTTCTAATTCAAAGAGGAAAACGAAACACAAATGGTGAAGCTCTTATATGCCTTAGTCGGAGAGAGAAGCATACATCCTATGAATATCGACAGAAAGAAGTTAGCGCGGGACTTAGAGAAGGCTTTAAAAGCTAAGACTCCAGAAGAGATAAAAAAACAGTGCTGCCAAACTCAAGCTGTACGTGGCGAAAAAGGGGGACATGACCATTCAAACGTCGCATTAAACGCGAGTGAAGGGTCCTTTAGCGGCTGCTGGGTATGGACAGTGGCGCATCTGCACATATGCGCAGGGATCGAGAAGCTTTTGTGGATGAAGGAGTGCGTCAGGCACGCAGTATATCAAGCGCGAAGAGCGATGTAAAGCTTAAGATCATCGGCCATGGAATCGCGAAACTACAAGTCTTGACCGGGCATGCGTAGATCGATGCTCGCCTCGAAAACACTCTCCATGTTGAAGGTCTGTCAAAAATATTGTTCTCATTAACTGCTGCATCAGCGCGAGGAATGACAATCGAGATCACGCGCAACGAGTGCGTCTTGCAGCGAAGCGGAACATTAGTTGCAACTGGAAGGATACAGGGCTTCCTGATGTAGCTCAACGTTAAGGTTGATGCGGAGTGCCACGTAGCCGCGTACGAGAGCAAGCTATGGCACAGAAGACTGGGTCACGCATCTTATGGGATGGTAAACGCTATGATCAAGGACGAAAGGATCAAGGCGCGGAAATGAAGACCGACGTCTTATGTGACGTATGCGCGACATCCAAGCGAGTGCACAAGTCATTCAAGGCATGTGAGGAAGACAAGGGACTCAGGGGTATTGCACGTTTTGACGGTATCGTGTGCTCTGATCTGCGTGAACCAATCACTCCAGCTTCAAGATCCGGCTTCAAGTACATTGGAAGCGTCATCATGATGAAGAGCTGGTACGTGACAATTAAGCCGTTGCGAAAGAAGAGTGAAGTCGTGAGTGCGTTAACAAGATTTTATTAGGAGATCAAATTAGCATATGGGGCTAAGATTTAGGCCATTCGAAGTGACAACGGTGGCGAGCACGAAACACGGAAATGAATAGCTGCTGCAAGGAAAAGTTTACCAAGCAAGAGTTTATAGTTCCATTAATCCAGGTGAACAGAGCGGCAAGGCAGAGCAGATAAACCGAACTCTGGTAGAGATTACGCGCTGCATCCATAAGAACAGGGGTCTTGACAAGTCTTACTGTTGCGAAGCATTAATGACAGCGGCAGACAGTCGGAACGTGGTTCCGAACTCGTCGAAAAAGAAGTCAAGCCCGTACGAGATGTTGTTTAATCGAAAGCCGCGCATCGATCATATCCGCGTGTTTCTTGTTCGCGATGCTACTCGTACGTAACGAAGGAGAAACGAAAGAAGCTGGACAATTCGGGTGTGATGTGATATTTTCTTGCTATGCAAAGGATAACAAGGCGTACCGAATACCTAACACGGATTATGGCTAAGCCATAGTTTTTAAGAAACGTGATATTTGCTGAGGATCAAGCGCAATCCAAGTGGAATAATTGAAAAGTTCAAGGCACGATTAGTTGCGAAATGAATTACGCAGCGACCTGGGACGACTTCGTCGAGACTTTTGCGCCAGTGGGACGCAAAGAGTCGATCAATCCGGTGTTAACGTTGAAGCAGCTGAAGAATTGGAGGCATAAGATGTCGAAGTTGATACCGCATTCCTGTGTGAAGAAGTTGATGAGGAGATCTTCGCTGACCGATCCGACGGTTTTGATGATGAACAAAATCCGATAAGGAGGTGTTTGCTACAGAAAGTGCTGTATGGAACCAATTAAACGGCGCGGCAGTGGAACAGCAAACTAATTCAGAATCTGGAGGACTAATGATTCAAAAGCACTTCAGCATATCCGTGTGTGTTTATTCGAATGTCAAGCGACGAATACAGCATCATCGTTATTTACGTGGACGACCTAATGCTGTTTGGTAAAACTAAGGAGCACATCACGGACATTAATAGTGCGCTGAAGCAAGAGTTCAGCAACAAGGAGCTTAACGGCAGCGTTAACAAAGGAGAGTTCATTGAATTTGCGGTGCGAACTGGCCAGACGACTTAAACACCGGCCTTCAACCACAGGATATGTCTTTTACCTGAACGGCGGAACGATCTCACGGAACTCCCAGTGCCACCCGACCGTTGCGGCATCTAGCACAGAAACTAAGTACATGAGTTTGTACAGCGCAACTCAAGAGGCATTCGGACTTCGAAATTTGATAATTGACATGATGTACAAGAAGGATACGGCGACGACGATTTTTGAAGACAATCAAGAATGTATTGCGCTGTTTAAGAATCTTGTCTACCATTCACGCACGAAGCACATCGGTATCAAGTTTCATTTCTTGCGTGAGGAGGGGCAAGTGAGGTAATTGCGCTGGAGTACAAGTCGACGAAAGAAATGATCGCGAACGGGTTGACCAAGGATCTTCCGAGGGACAAGCACAGCAAGTTTACCATGAGAATCAGCATGGCAGAATAAGGGCACAAGCTTAGAATACACATCTAGGGAGAGTGTCGGAAATAAATGTGTTCATCGAAAGTGCTGCGCTTTATGCATATGCTATATAGGGGAAATATAAACATAAGAGCAAGGAATCTTTTGGTAAGAATACTACGGGGAAATAGTGTGTGGAATATCATGCGCTGTAGCTCAGTCGGGTAAGACATGGCAGTGCTATCACGAAGGCCAGTGGTTCGATACCCAGCAACGACAAAAGGAAAATCATTTGGGAGCTTTCGCTTGAATTTACTAGCGCAGGCCTGCCAGACTGTGACGTCCTGCCAGACTGTGACGTCCTGCCAGACTGCGACATCCTGCTAGACCGTGACATCCTACCAGACTGTGACGTCCTGCCAGACTGTGTCATCCTGCCAGACTGTGACGTCCCCCATTTTATGGTGGCCCACATATGTGGGATAGGTGGCGCAACGAACGATAGGAAAAAGTCAACGGTACGATCGAGATAAATACAACTCACTTTCCGGTTTGCAATCTCGACCTAAAGGCCATCTTTAAGCTTCATACTCTCTTTAACCTCAAATGTCTTACATTGACAATAAGAGGGCGAGCCTTAGGCTCTGGATCGAGTACAGAATGTACCAGAGCAAATAAATAAAGAAGACAAATTATCATCCCTTTTATTTTTGACTTAAATAGTTCCAATATCAACAAATTAACGTTTGCGCACCGCACAATCCTGTCTTGTAGCGATTAGCGAGGTTGATTCAACCTTAAATCAATAAATTAATAAGACGAATGTCTTATTGCGTCATATTACCAAATTTGGTAAAAGTCAACGGTAGGATCGAGATAAACTTATAATACTACTCACTTTCAGGTTTGCAACGGTAGGATCGAGATAAACTTATAATACTACTCACTTTCAGGTTTGCAATCCCGACCTTAAGGCCATCTTAAAGTTCATACCAACATAATTCGACATGTCGAATTTAAAAATGTAAATTCGTTCTTAAAGAGGGGGATGGTGTAACGGGCTAGAGTTGCCCTAATGTTACACAGTCCCCATTAAGTACATTTGGTACTTAAGGGGATGGTCAATTACTAAATAATAGTAATTAGACCCAACACTCGGGTGTGGTGCACATTTGTGACCAACCCTTGTGGATGTGATGCACATGGGTGCATTCACATTAGGAGGGATGACGCCCAGCGTCATCCATGATGACGGCTAGCGTCATCAGTTACGCGAGGTATCTATAAAGATACGCTCGCAATACATATTAAATGATATCTATAGAGATATCATTTTAATTGGTAAAAATAGGTATTTGTATTTAATTCTATTAAATATAAATCAGTCTGAAATTTACTACCTACTTGGTAAGTGCGCACGAGGAGACGGATTACCGCTCCCGTGACGTCACTTCACCAGAGTTCTTAGTGTGTTGGGTGAGGTCGCTTGCGCGCCCACCACAACTACCTCACTGCACGCAAGAGAAGCAGGTGCAAACCGCTTCCTCGCTGTGCTAGGGTGTGTGCTAAGTAGAGCGTGGCCGCATTACGACGTGCCCGCCTACACAATGTCTTATTGCGTCAAAATTATCAAATTTGGTAAAACTGGAACTACTAAGTCAAATAATAAAAATATAATTATTTGTCTTTGCTTATGTCTTTTTATGGAGCATAATACTATTATAACTCTTTTAGGAAATAGTACTTCTGTACCGGTACTCAATTTGCTCCACCTTAAAATTAAGCAGCAAGCTCCTGTCAAAGAGTTAACGCTTCGGAGAACGCGTCGAATACAAGATAATCGCAGTATCGTGAGCGTCACAAACAGAAGCATTCGTATAGAATATACGTCAAAGCAAACAGTATTGATTAAAAAGAAAACAAAATGCAAATAGAATTCCGGACTAGATTCTTCGATTGCCAATCTCGATGAAAATGACCAGCTTTTTTTCGCAGTGCTTCGTGCTGCCATCATCCATGCACTGCACTTTCTGCGATTCTTGATTCTCCATCCCAACTATTTCCTTTAGCGTCGACCCATACGAAACGTGATAAATATCCATTGTTGGCAAATTGTGTTCTCGCAAAAATGTTGCATATGTGTCTTTCTTCGTAAAATAATGTTTCCGCAATGATCTCGTCACTATGAAATGCACTTTGGAATCGGCGGGTACATGCAACAGTATCTCTTTTATTGTCTCGAGAGACAGAGGCCTCTTATGGTCCTTGCATTCAACAGAAATCAGCCCGGAATCAATACGAAAGTCGATCGTATCACCGTTAGCAGTTCGGACGAGATTGTCGAACTGCATTGATTCGTCATGAAGCAGCCAAGCTGGCCATTCCACGTTTGGAGGAGACAAAAATGGAACGACCCAATTCTCGCGTATCTCAAAACCTAGAGGTAATTCAATCTTCTCATCTTGTGAACTGACGCCCAACTCGACCAAAAGCCGACCCAAAAAAGTCGTCAGTGCCACTCCGCCGAGTCCGTCAACATGACTCGCCATCACGACAGCTGCTGACACCAATGCTTCGAGACGCTGCCCATCGTTCATTGGCTCGTTAGAATCATGTAAATACATTGTTGAAGTCGACATTGACAACAGGACCTCACGCAAGGGACTGTAAAACGGACGGTATGATTTACCGCCGGTTAGAGTCAAGTGTAGTAGCACGTCATTAGCCGGGTGAGGAAACACATTACGACATTCCCAGGTACGTTTGTCTTGAGCCTCGTCTTTGGCTTTGTCGGCTTCAATTTCACCTTCGACTTTATATAGATGGCCGGTTCCATTCAGCATCAGCCCAAATGTCTTCTGTTCATCTAAGCACGCATAATGACCATCAATCAAATTTGCTTTGCCGTCTTCAGCACGATAACTTGAGCACAGCAACAAGCACAGTTGACCAATTTTGAAATCTAGAGGTCGTCCTCCCTTCATCATGGCAAATATTCGTGCCGAATGCCCAACCAGTGCATTTAAGTAATTTACTGTATTGCTGCCGACACTCCACGGCTTTTTCCGCATGTACTCGAGAGCAATCTCAGTAAAGAGCGGTCGACTATTAGCGATAATGTTTTGTATAACGGTTGGCAACATTCCAATGTCACAGCCGATTACAGTACGCGGGAAAAGTGGATGGACTGTGCACCACAAATAATCCGAATCGGTTCTTGATCCAGAGGAAACCAAGGCCGAAGTACGTGCCGTACCACTCGTGGAGCTGGCTATCACAACAAGTCCAAACGATCGAAATACGTTTAGCATGAGACGAAGTCGACGCTTATGATCGTAAGCCTCTTGAGTAGTTGGCGCGGGCATTCTACTTTGATGATCGCTTGATGCGGTATCTCGATCAATATCACGTGGAAATTCATCTAGAAAAAAAATGAAGGGCTTTTTTCCACTCGTAGCACGATCTTCGAGTGCCTTTTCGACATCATTGCGAGTCTTGATCGCACTATCAACTTCTTTTTTTCCGAGCAATGCCGCATGAATAAATCCATAAAGATATAGAAAGTCTGTACGTTGCAATGATACAATGCCGCCCGTACCGTCTCCTCGGTTTTTTGTCATTTTAAAGTCTGTATTAAGGCAAGTACCGAACGTATCGGAACGTGTTACATACGCTTTACAGATTTCTTGTTGTACACTATCACCTATCTTCGCACACCAAATGTAAAAAACATCAAATCTTCCAGTGGCGTCCAAGTTGAATGCCATTTGCGTCTTTCCCGTCCCAGACGAGTTTTCCAATACGACAAATGGTGTGACCTTAAAATTGCCCTCGAGAATAGTGCGGATTGTTTTCGAAAGTGACTCGACTTCTTCTGTCCTCGCAAGTGTCTTAGCGACAGCCTCATACCTTTCCACAGTTTCGACCGCTGAATCGTTTGTCAAAATGTTGAAAAATGTTTGTGGGACGGATTGTAAAGGACGAATTGGAACTACTACCAGTACGTGAATTTGCTTTAGCTGCGGCGCGGGCAATTGTTTTTCGTCTAGACAATCCTGAATAGGCCAAGATGTCTTGATTGGCTTACAACTAATCATAATTTCGATGTCATCATCAACATTTCCTTCTATGAGTTGCAGTGCACTCGGCTCGCTGTCCGACAGCCACGCGTCCCCCCTCCTTGCCAAGTACAGCTTGAGTTGGGCAGAACTGCACTTAATTTTGTTTGAAGTATTTTTTTTTATAGCGTATTGTAAGTCCCCCACTAACTTGTTTCCGTCGATGTCTACACTGAATACGGTTCCCTCTCCGACTAAGGCACATAAGAGCTTCACCATTTCTGTTTCGTCTTTCTCTGTTGAGTTGGGACGCAGAATGAAAAATGAAATTAATGATTAAAGCTTCAATTCAAAATTTCCGTAGAACATTCCACTACTTTCAGTTAAACATGAGACGCGGTGCAACAGTTGAATCTTATCACTCCCCATCAATCTATTTTACTTTTGGGTAAATACCCTGTGTAACGCGGTGTGCTGTTACATAAAATATTATTTCCTTATAGAGAAATGATATATTTATTTCTTAAGAGAAAATAAGAAAAGAAGTACAAATTAGTATATATTGATTGGTTAATCTAATTTTAAAATTCACCCCGCTAATCGTTACAGGACACGATTGTGCGATGTGCAAGTAAAAACCAAACTTAGTTATAAATATAATAATTTATGTAGTAGATGAAAGATCGTTACTGAGGACTAAATATATTAGTAATGTTTTAGTTTCTCTTTATTCTAAGCATTAGACTACACCTTATTGCTAAGTTATCGTAGCTTCGTAAAAAACTTCCTCTGCTATCAATAGAGTCCTCCGTTACACCTGGTAGCACTTCGTAGTCTTTTCATCGGCGGTGCGCGAGTAGGCGTCGAACTTATTATTAATTAATAATATAAAGCCAGTTGTATATCGAAGATCATTACGTAGAAAACTCAATAAATTGAAAAGTTTTACTCTTCATCTTTATAAACCTTAAGTCTAGACCTTTCAGCTGAAATATAACACCTTCCTCAGTACCTTTGGGTACTTGCAGTTTCGAGGTTCCACTCCTTTACTGTAATCAGCGACGGTTACCTAGTACTATTGTTAGTACTAGCAAAAGATGCTGTTCACAGTGTAGCTTATTTCTGTTACGGGGGCGCTACTGACTTTTACTGCTTCAGTACAATTCGACTTCGCACTGCTTCAGTACGAGTGGTGCCTCACGTCACTTCACGTACACTAGTGCGTGCAGAGGAAGAATCTCTGTAAAACACTTACTTTAAAGAGATTTAATTTAAATCGTATTTGATACACTCAAGTTCTTCTGTTTCTATCTTTTTAATACTAACTTAATTGTAAACTAGTACAAAATATGTAATTAAGTCTTATCTGTCTCTTTCTTTGCGCGCGTCTAGCGCCGACTGGACCGCGGAGAAAGTAGATTTAACGGTCTATATCTGCCAATATATAAGCTTTTAGAATATTACCATATAAATTATATTTTCCAAGTGTTATCTCCCTTTTAAATAATGTATTAATTAACAACCTTTAAGTGTTAATTTCATGAAGCGATACACCCCGTTACATCACCCCTCCCACAAACGACAACAATCACTCTGACTGTCATTGGATAAAGTGGTCACTATAGACCACTTCAGTAAAAAAATGATTCTGATTGGTCAGAACCATCGATTTTAAATTCTATCGCATAGTTAACCAGTCCATGCGGTATGCGAATAGTGCAACGCCTTCGGCTGTGGTTCATGCAGCCGCGGGCGACGCATTATTGTCTCTTGCAGCAGACGTTCCGTCTACTGTAGTTTCATCTTCTCCCGCGACTCGAAATGTTGCGGGTACACGTGGTGATGCACCACGTGAATGCGACTCTTCTTTGGCTCTTTGACGAATGCAAGTCGGACGAAATGGCCGACTGGGGAGAACAGAACAGTCACCTGATAGATATCAGGCAGCTGACTATGAACCTTCGAATGAGGGGGCTCGATTTGATAAACGTCCTATTAGTGTTCGCTATCGTATGTTTGGTTCCGCGATGAGGATGATGGCTCATTGCCAGCACTGCTCTCGTGCGGTCACCACCACATAATTCTGTGCGTGATGATGACAACGATGGCGTAAGCCGTCGTAAGCTGGGTACGCCTGCTTCAGTGGGTACCACTCAGGGGAGCGTAGGCAATAAAATGTTTCGTCTTGCCCCTTAGAAGAAGCCGTGGCTTTTGCCCGAACGCCTAGTCAATAGCTTGTCTGGAGAGACTACTGCTCACAATATTTATCCCTTATTTATTGCGACAAAGCTACATGGCCTTGATCCCAGCGCGAAAAACTTTCGCGCTGAGGAAGGTTTTTATCTCGATGCTTTTTTAAGCATCTATGGCATAGTGGCAACACCAAGCGAGATAAGCTCTTGCTAATGCAAGCCTGGAGCGCGTTTTTTCGCTATGTCAGAGACATTGGACGCAAGGCCTGTTTCAAAAACTTTACGCGATTCGCGTTAAGTTTGGGAAACAAACTCCAACCGGTGCAACGTATAAACTGCATGGGCTGTCCCGTGAGCCAGGACTTCCATGCCTCACGTGGGGTGATCCCTGTCCGTGTTGTGTTGACTACACGAAGCAAGTAAAAGGATGTCAATTTCATTTCTTCGCCCTTGAGAGGGCTCGCATCTCTATCGAGATGCGCGATGCGCTTGATGTTTTGCCATCGATTTACAGGCGCCAGGGGCGCGTGTTTTCCAATGGGCCTTCTGAACCATCGGATAAGTCTCGTCATACTGACGGACGAGGCCCTCAACGTCAGCAACCAGCTGGGAACAAGGCCCCCAGCTGTCATGCGAAGGTGGATAACCACGCCAGCGAACAAGATAACTCGTTCGCTGCACCTTCACATCGCGGTGGTTTTGAATACGTTTCACAAGGAAACGTTGACCACCGTGGAAACCCACCGATGGTTGTGGCGGGGTAGGGAATATTAGATCCGACCCATGTGTCGGATCTACAGTCGATGATCGACAAACTCGATCACTTCCTTCATGAATTGGAGGAGGGACTTGATCACGAGCGCGGTAAATGTCACTTCTTGGAGCATACGGTGCAGGCTCAACATATCGACCGGTTGGAAAACTGTTCGAAGAGTGCGTACTCCATATTAGAGTACGAACGGAAATAACACGCTCTTTATAGTGAGCTGTCGTCTGCTCATCGCGGTTTCGAGGACCTTCGGATCCGACAAGAGAATCTCCAGATTCAACTTGAGAATCTCCAGATTTAACATGAGAATCTGGTTCGTGACCCCAAATATCTTTTAGGAATTCTTGATTATGGTGGTTAGATTTGTCCTCGGAAGAAACCGCGTTCTAATGGTATGGGCGGAGCCGACCAACGTAATAGGTAGGACGCGTTCGCATCCTACGTGGCGATTCTATTGTGTACGCATTGCCTCTGCGATGCCGTACACGGAAAGGCTTATTGAACTTGGGTAGTATTTTTCTTCTACCCACATAAGTGACTACACGTTTAGGTAAGTTTACTGTAGAGAGTAGGACTAAGTCATTATTTTTTAAATGAATGGACATTTGCTCTTCCATGTTTGTCTGCATTACGTTTCTGTCGGTCGACTGCGTTAGCAATGGAATCCTGAACGCAACGGATTATTGATTCTCGAGCTAGCAGAAATTCTTCTGCCGACTCATTTGTTTTGTCTTTTTTAATGCGCTTTGTGCACTGTCATGAGATCATTCTCGTCTTCGATGTCGATTGCTTCGACAGCGACATCATTCGTGTAGTTGGTAACTTCGACGCGTAATGAGCATGAGCCAGAAATGGTTTTGCTCGTGCGAGTCCACCCCCCTTAAACAAAATAATCCCTCTCATTGGGTAGGTATCCGCGGATAGCTCAAGCCATTCACGAAAAACGGTGTATTCGTTGTACACGCATGCACCGAATTGTAGGTGGCGAATTCGAGCATCTGTAAAAACTCGCTTCGATTTGGATACGATTGGACGTAACCTCGAAGTATCTATTCGAGGACGCGGGTGACGCGTTCCATCTGACCAACTGTCTCCGATGATCAAAAGTTGACACAGTCAGTCGTGTTTGATAGATTTGAGCACGGGTTGCCAAAGCACCGCCGTGAACCGTGGATCTCTATCGGAGACCAGTTTAAGGGGTAAACCGTGGAGTCTAAATACCGTGTCGATAAAGACACGGGCACAGCCCGGAGCCGTGATTGACTCTAGTACTGCAACAAGATGTACCATCTTGCTGAATGTGTCTAAAAAACAAGGATGCCATTGTTTTTGTGATCGTCTTCGCGAAATCCGAAGACGAAGTCCATAGATACGGACTGCCAACACTCAGTCGGAGGTGGTAGGGGTTGAAGAGGTGCACGGGATGAAGGGCTAGGCTTCATCCGTTGACATACCTCGCAAGCACGAATGTGCTTGCGCACAAACTGATACTGGCAGGGCCACTAAAATTCGCGACTTACTATGATAATAAGTTTTCTCGCGTCCACGATGCTCACTTGGTGGTGCGTCGTAATACTCATACATAATGCGCAAGCGTAAACCATTGTGAGTTGGGACGACGACACGTGGAGTGTCGCTGGCAACGGCTGTGTAGTACAGCAACCCGTTGCGTGTTGTGTTGTTCGAAATAATTGTAAGAAATCTTTTAAAAAATCTTGTCGATTTGATGACGATCGATATATAGCTGGCAAATTTTTAAAAAACTTAACGGGTGAATTCATCCGATGATCCATTAAACGCAGAAGGTCCTTATCTTCTGCATAGGCTTTCTTAATTTCATTTAACAAGGTTGATGACGGAACACTTGAAATGAGCGTTGCAACAGTGGGATTGTTCTCACTGTTAAAATGCGCAGCCGTCTCGAAATCGGGTCTGTGTGATAATGCATCAGCGACGACATTAAGTCGTCCTGCTTTATATTCCACAGATAAATGATACTATGCAAAAAAGGATAGTCACCTCGCCATTCTTTGCGAGAGGTGTGGGCTGCTTACGGCCTTGCGTAATGACGCATGGTCCGTATATACGATGAACGGTCTATCTCCATAAAGATTGATCCTAAATTTAGCCAGTGCATATTTCGTGGCAAGGCGTTCCTTGTCATGTACTGAGTAATTGCGTTTTTCTGGTTTCAGCTGACGCGATTGGAAACAGACGACGCGCTCCGCGCCGTCCGTATCGTATTGCATTAACGCACAGCCGATTGCGAAATTGCTGGCGTCACAGACCACATGAAATAGTCCGTCTTGATCTGCACTCGCCAAGATGCGTGATTGCATCAACCTTTCCTTGATGTTCTGAAAGGAGCGCTGACAATCAGCGTTCCATTACCATTTCTCGTCTTTTTCAAGAGTCGAGAGAGATGAACTTTTATCTCGGCAAAAATTCGTGAACACCACTAGCCCACGGAATTTTCTATGTCCCTTGACATCGACTGGAACTGGCCAGTCGATAATTACCTTGATCTTTTTGGGATCAGGGTGCACGTCGTGTTTTCCGACGTTGGACCCAAGAAGTGGTTTCTCGCTTGCAGCGAATATACACTTCTTGAGATTTGCGTACAACTTATGCTTTCGCACAAGTGTAACAAACTGACGAACGTAAGTTTTAAAAACTTCCACGTCCGACTTTCCGTTCATTGCCCGGCTATGAGCGAATACATCGTCAAAAAATCCCGATGCAAATTCTCGCACCGGTTTCAAGAGATTCGTTACCAATTTGTTGAATGTTAGAGGGGCGTTACTCAGCCCCTGTGGCATTACAAAGCCTTCATGGCATTAGTACTAATTATCCCCAAAGCATTCACTGGGAGTGTTCATTGCTGTGTACGGGATGTCACGTTTTCGCATAAGAACCTGAAACAATCCATCCATCGGATTCAAACACGAAATATGGTTCTCTTATACATACCATCTATCATTACGTCTTTTCTAGGTATCGGCGTTTAAGTAGGTACCGTTGCAGCATTCAGTTAATTGAATGCATGACATATCCGCCACACTCCTGTGGTCTTTCACACACAGAAGGCCGGAGAGCTATGTCCGGAGGTTGACCACTTACATGGCCCGCTTATGATCGATCAATACAAAAATATCGATCGTAAGTATTTGTTCACGAGGCAGTGGGCCACTGCTTCATGACACAGTACGTCGAGCCTAGTTTGAGCTCGATCTCATGTCGAGTCCCTTTATCTTTAGGCAACCTCGCATTGTCGAGAAGGATTTTTAAGTTAAGTAATGTTTAGTGGAAAAGAATGCAAATCGTCGTGCGCAGGCTGTAATTTGACTTTCTTGTATAGAAGGTATCAATCGAAGCAGTGTATTTTGATGCGTTTTAAATAAATGCATCTCGAGGCCGCCTCGTAGGTAGGGTTCTTTTGCCGAGTTATAGAACGATATCTTCTAAAGAAATTGGTTGTTTGGTCACGTGAGGGGGCTTCGTAAGGCCTTCGTAAGGCCTTCGTAGGCTCACCTGTATAACTTGCCATCGCCACGTTAATCGCATGGTAGCTTTAGAGAAAGGTTGTGAATGAAAAAAAATGCTCAGTGGAAATGAATGAAAATCGTCGTGCGCAGGCTGTAATTTGACTTTCTTGTATAGCACCTATCAATCGAAGCGGTGTAATTTTTGCATTTTCTAATACAAGAAAGTCAAATTATAGCCTACGCGCGACGATTTTTGTTCTTTTTCACGAAACAAGTTTTTCATTTTCAAACCTTTCTCGACAATTACCACGCGTTTAACGTGCCAACTTAGCATTCGAAACGTATTTTGTAACCACCATGATGATGGCAAGTTATACAGGAGAGCCTCTGAAGGCGGTCCGAAGATGTGCGAAAATTGATCTCCCCATGTGACCAAACTGCCAAAATATTATGGAAGATATTGTCCTATAACTAAAAAAAAGACCAGATCTGCGAGACGGCTCGAGATGCATTTTTTAGAGCGCATCAAAAATGACACCGCTTCAATTGATACCTTCTATGCAAAAAAGTCAAATTACAGCCTGCGCACGACGATTTTCATTCTTTTCCACTCAACATTTTGCTGTCTAAATTTAGGTCACTACGCTCATGAGTGCAGTGGACCACGTCCAGTAGCGAGAAATACTTAACGTACTTATGGACCTAATGCCAGAAAGGGAAAGGGTCACGGGTCCGACGTTGTTGCGATATCGCAACAAGCAGACGGACCGTAAAAAAACGGTCGGGGTCAGTAGGGACGCAACGCCGTATTGATCCAGCAACCTTAAATGAATCTGCAAATCTCTTGGCGAAAGTTGCTCCAGGCACACAGTCAATATGTGTCTTTGCACCTGGCGATAAGGTATCCCTCATCACCTTGAAATTAAAAGTGACAAATGGTTTGTCACTTAAACCCCTAGTGGACTGTGGAGTGTCGAATAAATTTATTCGTCGCCAGTCGGTAGAGGGTCGTAGGCTCAAATATGTTGAGCGCGACATCCCTCCAACGAGGATGACGGTGCGTCTAGCGACAGGCGCATCGATACCATGATGAAACGCTTATTGAATTCTCACTACGCGACAAGAGATCACAGTATGATGATGATTTCATCATACTGGATTTGGATGACGAATTTGAAGTCATCTCAGGTTTACCTTGGCTTAGAAAATATGAGCCAAGAATAAGATGGCAGCATCGATCCGTAAAGATGCCTGTCACTTGTTCATCAGATGCTCATCTTATGAACGTTTGGAGCGTCAACAAGCGTGTGGATGTACTACGAGTGAGTCGATGGTCTCACTTTTGGTACGGTCGTTAGTGTGACAGCATAAGATCACAGTGTGATGACTTATCACACTGTGTAGTCGGCTTTCAGCGGCTGTGCGAATGCACAGGCAGCGCCAATGTCCACCAATCGAATAAGTCGAGTGGATAGAGACATGAATGTTCGCCTAGCAGGCGGCATTCAAGGTTGATACCGGTTGCCCAACATGGGCAACACGATGATCCTAGGACGAAAGAGAGTCTACGTAGAGGACCCGAATGTGATAGCGCGATCATTGTCGGAAGACGTTGATGATATAAGTCCTCACGTACTTAAGGAGAAATCTCCCCAAATAGTTAACGCTGAAGTGCTAGATTTCAGCATCTCGAGGGATAATTCCTCAATTACCTGTGAAAAAGGCTCAAGAAGATACCGAGACATTGAATTCTTGGTTAGTGACGGATTAAGAGTAGGCGCTTCTACTCTTTATCTGTATGCGCCTCCGATATTAACATCGGAGATTACTCAATTGCCAACCCTAAAACCCAAGCGGTTTTTGAGAGGTCTGCATAGTGACAGAATCAAGCAGATCGATGTACTCGTCACAGATGACGAATACGTAACCGATATCTAGTCAGCAGCAATTTTTGCAGAGAACAAACGGGTTCTCAGCAGCTCAACGATGGACGAAAGTGTCCTCGATGTGAAGACTCGGATTGATAGATATACTACTCAATCCTGGGAGTCACTAAAGACAAATTTTTTCTACAAAGATTTAATTGAATTCAGGGATGTACCTGAAGCAGTTCCATGCGAGTTGCCTTAGAATAAAGGCACTCGACATGAGATCGACATCAAATCGGGCTCAAAGTACTGTGTCATGAAGCAGTGGTCGCTGCATCGTGAACATGTACTTGCGATCGATAAATTCTTTATCGATCGACGTTCGTCAGGTTCTTACACTTATGCTAAAACAAAAGTTTTAAGCGGTAATTGCCTTGATCTTTTCGGCTTGGACGATGACTTACGGGTCAGTACTTGACCCCAGTTCGAGCTTGGCCGATGAGCTAAAGGTCAGTACTTAAACTCACGACTCCAGCGAAAGACACGGTGACACCTCGCAAGAGCCGCTTGGGCCGCATAAACGTCGTTTAAAGATGAAAGTGACGTCGTGCAGATTGGCTTCGGATTGCTTCTCCTTGCTTCAAGACGCCCCAGATCCTCGCGTTACGGCGGTGCCGATTCGACCGCTTCAAGGTCGAATTCTAAACAGGTAATCGATCTTTCTTCGTTACATGGCTCGTCCGATGCAAACGCACTGTTGTATACTCAAGGTTCTTCCTCCTACGACTCGCTCGCTCCGACAATATCACGAATCGTGTCCTTAATCCGAGAGAATAGCTGTAATATTTGGAGAACAAGAGCAACATGCCATAAAACGGACTTTTTGGATCCAGTTTGCCGTTGGAACGGGTTGAAACAGCTCCAATGCGAAGAAGAAGAAAATCAGCGCAGGCATCAGGAGGCGATTGCAACGATTTAAAAGGAACAAGCGGCAATGATGCGATAAATGTTTTTGAGTAATATGAAATTATTGCTTCAATTGACGATTTCGAGGTTCTCGGAAGACTGAAATCGTGTGCGACAAAAGTTGGTTAGGATGCACGTATAGCTGCATATTGAAAGACACCCCTGACGGTCTTCTAGTACGCCGTTCTTGCGGAGGAGATCGAAAAAGCATCTGAGACTAAGATCAAGGCCATTTGAAGTGACAACGGTGGCGAGCACGAGACACGGAAATGAATCGCTGCTGCAAAGAAATGTTTATCAAGCAAGAGTTCATGATAGTTCATGATTCCGTTTAATGCTGAACAGAACAGTATAGTAGAGCGCATGAATCGAACTCTGGTAGAGATGACGCGCTGTATTCTTAAGGACAGCGGTCTTGACAATTTATACTGATGCGAAGCGTTAATGGCAGCGGCAGACATTCAAAACGTGGTTCCAAAGTCGTCGAACAAGAAGTCAAGTTCATACGAGATGTTTTACAAGCGAAAGCCGCGCATCGACTATATGCGCGTGTTAACGAATGAGAAACCATAGAAGCCGGACGATTTTGGCGCGACGTGTTATTTTGTTGGCTAAGCAAAGGATAACAAGGCGTCCGACTACTTAACACGGATGATGGCTCGATCATGGATGATGTTTGCTAAGCATTCGACCCCTTGACGGGAATGAGAGAGAGAAAACGAGCGAATTGTCGACATCGTTGAAGATGAAGAGAATTCGAAGACGTTGACACTTGACGATAATGGTGTGGAGGTCCCAGCAAATGATGAAAGACTTTCGACTCCGCCACTTCGAGCTTGCCGTGATCAGATTCGTGGTAGAAAAAAAAACTAGTTCAGCGTTCAAGGTCAGGTTCCTACTCGAGCATCAAGCCCACCCGGGAGAGACGGCGAAGAACAGTTGATGGTGCGACCACTTTGAAAGAAGCGCTGTGGTGTGCTACGAACAAATGTTCTCCAACCACCGCCGTGCCAATTTTATATGGACGACCTGAAAGGAGAAGGCGACTCGTTTTATTGCTTTGTTGCAGATGATGATGGAGAACAATCTTCGACCAACGATGAAGTGATGATGACTAAGAGCAAGAAACAGTAACCGGAAGCGATGAAGAGCGAGACGCAATCACTCAACGATCACGAAACGTGGACGCAAAAAATCATCATACCGGACAAGAAGGTTGTTGGATGCAAGTGGGTATTTTCGGATCAAGCGCGATCCAAGTGAAAATATTGCAAGTTCAAGGCACGATTAGTTGCGAAAGGAATTACGCAGCGACCTGGGATCAACTTTGTCGAGATTTTTGCGCCAGTGGGACGCAAAGAGTCAATCAATATGGTGTTGACGTTGCAGAGGTAAAGACTTGGAAGCAGAAGATGTCGACGTTGATACCGCATTCTTATATGGAATAGTTGATGAGGAGATTCTCGTGGATCAACCAAACGGTTTTGAAGATGAACACAATCCAATAAGGAAGTGTTTGCTGCAGAAAGCGCTGTATAAAACCAAGCAAGCGGTGCGACAGTGGAACAGGAAACTGAATCAGAATCTGAAAACCCAAGGATATAAAAGCATTCTCGCAGATCCGTGTGTATTTATTCGAGTGTCAAGCGGTGAAAACAGCATCATCATTATTTACGTGGACGACCTAATGCTGCTTGGTAAAACTAAAAACCACATCACGGACATTAATAGTGAACTTAAGCAAGAGTTCAGCGACAAGGAGCTTCAGGATCCCACGTACTGCTCGTTAATTGAGATCCACCGCAAGAGCGACGAACACTTGATCAAGACGAACGAACAGGCATGCATCAGGCGACTCTCGGAAAAGTTCGGAGTCGATAATTGCAAGGACGTCCACACACAAGCGGACAACAACTCGAAACTAGTGAAGATTCCTGAAGAGGAAGCGTTTGTAACAAAAAATCCGAATCGCGTACTGGTGGGTGGATTAATGCATCTTGCGGTTTGTATACGACCAGATATCGCGCATGCGGTTAGTCAAGTTGCAAAGTTTTGTAAGCGATACGGATAGCCACATTGGGCAGCGGCCAAGCGAATTCTCAAGTTCTATAAGACGACTAAATATATCACTGTAGTATTCAGCGGCGTTAACAAGGGAGATCTCATTGGATTTGCGAATGCAAATTGGGCAGGTGACTTAGACACGCGGCGTTCAAAGACAGGATACGCGATATTCTTGAACGGTGGAACGATCTCACGGACCATCAAGTTCCAGCCGATCGTTTCGACATATAGCATGGAAGCAGAGTACATGAGTTTGTACGGCGCAATTCAAGAGGCAGCCTGATTTCGAAACTTGATGAAGGACTTGCTGTACAAGACGGATACGGCGACGACGATTTTTCAAGACAATTTTTCAAGACAATCAAGGATGTATTGAGCTGGCCAAGAATCCTATCTACCATATGCGCACGACGCACATAGCCGACGGAAGAAATATTCGCGGACGGATCGACCAAGGCTCTTTGAAGAGACAAGCATTTCAAGTTTTTGCTGAGACTCAGCATGGTGACACAAGGGCTAACACTTAGAGTGCCCATCAAGGGAGAGTGTTGAAGATTGATGTGTCCATCAAAAGTGTTGCTTTTTATGCATATGCTGAGAGCAAGAGATAGCATGGTAAGAATACTACGGAAAAATAGTGTATGGAAAAACCATGCGCTGCAGATCAGTCGGTTTGATACCCGGCAACGGAAAAAAGAAACCCTCGGGGAAAAAGAGAAATGATATATATATATATTGAAGACGAAATAAGAAAAGAAGTACAAACAATTGTCTTTATTAATTATTTGACTAAATAGTCCCTCTATTTATTAATCTGGTAATATTTTCGCAAAAATCATCAGCTCTAATGATTGGTCAATCCAATATCAAATTTACTAATTGTTACAGGACATGATTGTGCGATGCGCAAGTAGGCACCATACATAGTTAGTTACATATATAATAAGTAATGTAGTAGATGGAAGATCATTACGGAGGACGGAAAATATTAATAAAATTCTACTGTCTGTCTATTCTAACCCTTAGACTAGACCTTATTGTTTTTTTATCGTAGCTTTGTAAATAAATGCCTCTGTACCTTGTTAACGTGAAGTTTCGAGCATCCTACCATACTGTGATCAGTGTAGGCCAACTAGTAGTGTTGTCAGCACTATCAAAAGAGTCCAACAGCGCGATATCTGGCAGTGTCCCAGTTGCTACATACATTAATCCAAACCCAGTTCGCGATTCGGAAAGTTTTGTACAAACGCTTCCTCTTCAGGAATCTTCACTAGTTTTGAGATGTTGTCCGCTTGGGGGTGCACGTCCTTGCAATTCTCGACGTCGAACTTTTCCGAGAGTCGCCTAATGTGTGCCTGCTGGTTCGTCCTGATCAAGTGTTCGTCGAGCTTGCGGTGGATCTCAATTCCCAAGCAGTACTTGACAAGTTCTAGCTCCTTTATGCAAAACGCTTGCTTAAGCGCTCTTTTAATGTCCGTGATGTACTCCTTAGTTTTACCAAACAGCATTAGGTCGTCCACGCAAATAACGATGATGCTGTATTTGCTGTATTCGCCGCTTGACACTCGAATAAAACACACGGACCTGCTGAAGTGCTTTTGAATCCTTGGTTCTCCAGATGCTGATTGGGTTTGCTGTTCCACTGCCGGGTTGGTCCACGTAGATCTCCTCATCGACTTCTCCATACAAGAATGCGGTATCAACGTCGACATCTTCTGCCTCCAAGTCTTTAGCTGCTGCAACCTCAACACGCTTCTGTCCCACTGGCACAAACGTCTCGACGAAGTCGATTTCAGGTCGCTGCGTAAACGCTTTCGCAACAAATTGTGCCTTAAAGCTTGCAAAATGTTCACTTGGATCGCGCTTAATCCGAAAATACCCACTTGCATCCAACAACCTTCTTGTCCGGTATGATGATTTTTTGCGTCCACGTTTCGTGGTCGTTGAATGATTGCATCTCGCTCTTCATCGCTTCCGGTCACTCACTGTTTCTTGCTCAAAGTCATCATCACTTCATTGTTGGTCGAAGCTTGTTCTCCATCATCATCTGCAACAAAGCAATAAAACGAGTCGTCTTCTCCTTCCAGGTCGTCCATAGTAATTGGCACAGCGGTGGTTGTAGAACTTTTGTTCGTAGCACACCACAGCGCTTCTTTCATAAGTGGTCGCACCATCAACTGTTCTTCGCCGTCTCTCCCGGGTGGGCTTGATGCTCGAGTAGGAACCTGACCTTGAACGCTGAACTAGTTTTTTTTTCTAGCACGAATCTGATCACGGCAAGCTCGAAGTGGCGGAGTCGAAAGTCTTTCATCATTTGCTGGGACCTCCATGCCATTATCGTCAAGTGTCAACGTCTTCGAATTCTCTTCATCTTCAACGATGTCGACAATTCGCTCGTTTTCTCTCTCTCATTCCCGTCAAGGGGTCGAATGCTTAGCAAACATCATCCATGATCGAGCCATCATCCGTGTTAAGTAGTCGGACGCCTTGTTATCCTTTGCTTAGCCAACAAAATAACACGTCGCGCCAAAATCGTCCGGCTTCTATGGTTTCTCATTCGTTAACACGCGCTTATAGTCGATGCACGGCTTTCGCTTGTAAAACATCTCGTATGGACTTGACTTCTTGTTCGACGACTTTGGAACCACGTTTTGAATGTCTGCCGCTGCCATTAACTCTTCGCATCAGTAAGAATTGTCAAGACCGCTGTCCTTAAGAATACAGCGTGTCATCTCTACCAGAGTTCGATTCATGCGCTCTGCTATACTGTTCTGTTCAGCATTAAACGGAATCATGAACTATCATGAACTCTTGCTTGATAAACATTTCTTTGACGCAGCGATTGATTTCCGTGTCTCGTGCTCGCCACCGTTATCACTTCAAATGGCCTTGATCTTAGTCTCAGATGCTTTTTCGATCTCCTCCGCAAGAACGGCGTACTAGAAGACCGTCAGGAGTGTCTTTCAATATGCAGCTATACGTGCATCCTAACCAACTTTTGTCGCACACGATTTCAGTCTTCCGAGATCCTCGAAATCGTCAATTGAAGCAATGGTTTCATATTACTCAAAAACATTTATCGCATCATTGCCGCTTGTTCCTTTTAAATCGTTGCAATCGCCTCCTGATGCCTGCGCTGATTTTCTTCTTCTTCTTCACATTGGAGCTTTTTCAACCCGTTCCAACGGCAAACTGGATCCAAAAAGTCCTTTTTATGGCATGTTGCTCTTGTTCTCCAAATATTACAGCTATTCTCTCGGATTAAGGACACGATTCGTGATATTGTCGGAGCGAGCGAGTCGTAGGAGGAAGAACCTTGAGTATACAACAGTGCGTTTGCATCGGACGAGCCATGTAACGAAGAAAGATCGATTACCTGTTTAGAATTCGACCTTGAAGCGGTCGAATCGGCACCGCCGTAACGCGAGGATCTGGGGCGTCTTGAAGCAAGAAGAAGCAATCCGAAGCCAATCTGCACGACGTCACTTACATCTTCGGGAGACGTTGATGCGGCCCGAGTGGCTCTTGCGAGGTGTCACCGTGTCTTTCGCTGGAGTCGTGTGTTTAAGTACTGACCTTTAGCTCATCGGCCGAGCTCGAACTGGGGTCAAGTACTGACTCGTAAGTCATCGTCAAGCCGAAACGTTCAAGGCAATTACCTCTCAGAACTTATGTTTTAGCTTAAGTGTAAGAACCTGACGAACGTGAGTTGTATGAGCTACCACGTCCGACTTTCCGTCCATAGCCCGGCTATGGACGAATCTATCTCATAAAATCTCGGTGCAAATTCTTGCACCGGTCTCAACAAATTCGTTACGCATCATTTAAATGTCGCAGGGGCGTCACTCAGCCCTGTCGCACTACTAAGCCCCTGTGGCATTACTAGCCATTCCCAGAGCATCCCACTGAGAGTGTTCACTGCTCTGTAGGGGATGTCCTGTTCACGCTTAAGGATCTCATAAAATCCATCCATTAGATCTATAGACAACAAATGGTACTCTTGGACATACCTTTATCATTACGTCTTTCTTAGGTATCGGCGTTTAGCCGGTACCGTTGCAGCATTCAGTTTATTGAAAGCATGACCTATCCGCCACCATCCTGTGGCCTTTCGCACGCAGAAGGTCGGAGAGCTATGTGGGGAGGTTAACGCCTTTCAAATGGCCCGCTTTTAATCGATCGATAAAGAATTTATCGATCGCAAGTACATGTTCACGATGCAGCGACCACTGACACAGTACTTCGAGGCCGATTTGGCCCGATCTCATGTCAGGTGCCTTATATCCTTAGGCAACTCGCTTGGAACTAAATTCAATCAATTTTTTGTAGAAAGGATTTGTCTTTAGTGACTCCTTGAATTAAGGAGTATATCTCTCAATCCGAGTCTTCACATCGAGGACACATTTTCCATCGATGAGCTGCTGAGAGCCCGTTTGTTCTCTGCAAAAATTACTGCTGACCAGATATCGGCTACAACGTCCTCTGTGACGAGTACGCAGATCTGTTTGATTTTACCACTATGCAGATCTCTCAAGAGCCGCTTGGGTTCGATGTTTAGTAATTAAGTAATCTCCGAGTTTAGTATCGGAGATGCATTCATATCAAGAGTATAAGCGCCTACTCTTGATCCGTCACTAACCAAAAATTTACTGACTTGGTTTCTTCTTGGGCTTTTTTCACAGGCTGCCAAAGGACTGTTCCGCCGGGATGCTGAAAATAAGCACTTAAGCATTAACTATTCGAGAAGATTTCTCTCAAGAACGTTGGGACTTATTCCCTCAACGTCTTCCGGCTATGATCACGCTATCACATTCGGGTCCTACTTAGACATTCTACTCGATCTAGGATCATCATGTTGCCCATTTGAGGCAACCGGTATCCACCTTGAATGTCGCCCGCTAGGCGTACATTCATGTTTCAATCCACTCAAATTATACAAGTAATGGACCTTCGGCGCTGCCTATGCATTCGCACAGCCGCTGAAAGCTGACTCCACAGTGTGATAAGTCATCACACTGTGATGTTATGCTGTTATATTAACGACCGTACCACAAGTGAGTCCATCGCTCTCACTCGTAGTACATAGTTTTTTTTATAGGAATAATATATTTTTAAAGTTATATCTGCACGCTTGTTGACGCTCCAAACGTTCATCAGATGGCCATCTGATGAACAAGTGACAGGCATCTTTATGGATCGATGCTGCCAGCTAATTCTTGGCTCATATTTTCTGAGCCAAGGTAAACGTAAGATGACTTCAAATTCGTCATCCAAATCCAGTACGATGAAATCATCGTCATACTGTAAATCTCTTAACGTGTAGTAAAATTTCACTATTCGTTTCATTACTGTTATCGATGCGCCTGTCGCTAGACGCACCGTCATCCTTGTTGGAGGGATGTCGCGCTCAACATATTTGAGCCTACGACCCTCTGGCGACTGGCGACGAATAAAGTCATTCGACGCTCCACAGTCCACTAGGGCTTTAAGTGACAAATCATGTGTCAATTGTAACTTCAAGGTGATGAGTGATACCTCATCGCCAGGTGCAAAGACACATATTAACTGTGTGTCTGGGGCAACTTTAGTCAAGAAATTTGCAAATTCTTTTGAGGTTGCTGGATCAGTACGGCGTTGCGCCCCTACTGCATCAAACCGTTTTTTGACGGTCCGCCTTGCTGTTGCGATATCGCAACAACGTCAGGCCCGCGACCGTTGCCCTTTCTGGCATTAGGTCCATAAGTCGGTTGAGTATTCCTCGGTACTGGGCGTGGTCCACTGCACTCATGAGCGTAGTGACCTAACTTTAGACAGCAATTGAATATCTGCAATTACTAATTGTTCGAAAAGCGAAAATTTTCGCTTTCAACGTAGGAGAGGTCCAAAGGTTCTGGACTTTAAGGTCTTTTCGTCTTGGAGGACGATACGATGACGAACTAGCTTGAGCCTGTCTGAATCTTAAGTCCTTCTTTTCCGCAACGGATATTGCTTCTTCAAGCGTATTCAGTTATAAGCGGAACAGGTGAATCTTTACGGGGCCATCGGTAAGAACTTGCAAGAACACCGTAGTGCGAGTGGTGCCTCACGTCACCTCACGTACACTAGTACGTGGAGAGGAAATCTTCTCTTTAAAACACTTGCTTTTAAGAAGGTTAAATGAAAACTGTATTATTACAATTAAGTTCTTCTTGTCTATCTACTTAATACAAAATTAATTATAAACTAATACAAAATATGTACTTAAAGTCTTATCTGTCTTTCTCTTTGCACGCGTCCGGCGCTGACTGAACCGCGGAGAAAGTAGATATAATGGTCTATTTCTACCAATGGATAAGCTTTTAGAATATTATCATGTAAAGTAATATTCTCCAAATATTCTCTACCTTTTAGATAATGTATTAATTAACAACCTTTAAGTATTAATTTCATGTAATGATACACCTCGTTACATTTAAGGTTGAATCAACCTCGCCAATTGTTTCAAGACACGATTATGCGGTGCGCAAGTAGGCTGTCAAATACATTAGTATGAAGCTTGAAAATGGACTTAAAGTCGGAATTATAAACCGGAAAGCGAGGTGTATTTTAAAATTTTCTCGATCGTAACGTTAGCTTTTTCTACCATTATCTATTTCCTATCGATCAATGCGCCCTCTGTCACACATATGTGGACCACCATAAAATGGATGACGTCACAGTCTGGCAGAACTCCGCTGGTGTATCCAAGCAAAAGCTTCCAAATGGTTGGCTTTTTATCGTTGCCGGTTATCGAACCGCTGACCCATGGGTTATAACTGCCATGCCTACCATGCTGAGCTACAGCGCATGATGTGTTCACACACTATTTCTCCAAAGTTATCTTACCATAAGATCCGTTTTTTTCACGCATATATTCCCCTATACATGCATAAGCGTAAAGCGCAACACTTCCGATGAACACATCACTTTCCAACAATCTCCCTTGATGTGCACTCGTAAGTGTTAGCCCTTGAGCCAGCGTGCCGAGTCCCATGAAAAACTTAGTATGCTTGTCTCTTGGAAGAGCATTGGTCGCTTGTACTCCAGTAAAATTACCACATTTGCCACTTTCTCACGCAAAAAATGCAATTTGATGTCGATATGCTTCGTGAGCGAATGGTAGACAAAATTCTTGGCCAGCGCAATACATCCTTGATTGTCTTGAAAAATCGTCGTCGCCGTATCCGTCTTGTACCCCAAGTCCTTCATCAAGTTTCGAAGGCAGACTGCCTCTTGAGTTGCGCTGGACAAACTCATGATCTCTGCTTCCGTGCTTGATGTCGCAACGGTCGGATAGCACTTGAATTTCCGTGAGATCGTTCCGCCGTTCAAAAATATCGCGTATCTTGTCTTTAAACGCCGCGTATCTAAGTCGCCTGGCCAGTTTGTATCCGCAAATCCAATGAACTCTCCCTTGTTACGCCGCTGATTACAATAGTGTTATCTTNAAGGTATGAGGCTGTCGCTAAGACACTTGTGAGGACAGAACAAGTCGAGTCACTTTCGAAAACAATCCGCACAAATCTCGAGGGCAATTTTAAGGTCAGACCATTTGTCGTTTTGGAAAACTCGTCTGGGACGGGAAAGACGCAAATGGTATTCAACTTGGACGCCACTGAAAAATTTGATGTTTTTTACGTTTGGTGTGCGGAGATAGGTGATAGTATACAACAAGACATCTGTGAAGCGTATATATCACGTGCTTTAACTTTCGATTTTCCAACAATCTCCCTTGATGTGCACTCGTAAGTGTTAGCCCTTGAGCCACCGTGCCGAGTCCCATAAAAAACTTAGTATGCTTGTCTCTTGGAAGAGCGTTGGTCAACCCGTCCGCGAATATTTCTATCATCGGCTTGTACTCCAGTAAAATTACCACATTTGCCACTTTCTCACGCAAAAAATGCATATTGATGTCGATATGCTTCGTGAGCGAATGGTAGACAAAATTCTTAGCCAGCGCAATACATCCTTGATTGTCTTGAAAAATCGTCGTCGCCGTATCCTTCTTGTACTCCAAGTCCTTCATCAAGTTTCGAAGGCAGACTGCCTCTTGAGTTGCGCTGGACAAACTCATGATCTCTGCTTCCGTGCTTGATGTCGCAACGGTCGGATAGCACTTGAATTTCCGTGAGATCGTTCCGCCGTTCAAGAATATCGCGTATCTTGTCTTTAAACGCCGCGTATCTAAGTCGCCTGACCAGTTTGTATCCGCAAATCCAATGAGCTCTCCCTTGTTACGCCGCTGATTACAATAGTGTTATCTTGAGCCGTTCGCTTGGCCGCTGCCCAATGTGACTATCCGTAGCGCTCACAAAACCTGACAACTTCACTAACCACATGCGCGATATCTGGTCGTATTCAAGTCGTTATGTACATTAATCCACCCACCAGTTCGCGATTCTGATATTTTGGTACAAACACTTCCTCTTCAGGAGTCTTCTATAGTTTCGAGTTGTTGTACGCTTCTGTGTGAACGTCCTTGCAATTATCGACTCCGAACTTTTGCGAGAGTTGCCTGATGTATGCCTGTTGGTTCGTCTTGATCAAGTGTTCGTTGCGCTTGCGGTGGATCTCAATTCCCAAGCAGTACTTGACATATTCAAGCTCCTTTATGAGGAACGCTTGCTTAAGCGCTCTTTTATTGTCCGTGGTGTGCTCCTTCGTTTTACCAAACAGCATTAGGTCGTCCACGCAAATAACGATGATGCTGTATTCGCCGCTTGACACTCGAATAAAACACACGGACCTGCTGAAGTGCTTTAAAATCCTTAGTGTCGATTTGCTGATTGGTCTGCTATTATCACTGTCGCAACGCTTGCTTGGTTTCATACAGCGCTTTCTGCAGCAAACACTTCCTTATCGGATTGTGTTCATCTTCAAAACCGTTTGGTTGGTCCACGAAAATATCCTCATCAACTTTTCCATACAAGAATGCGGTATCAACGTCGACATCTTCTGCTTTCAAGTCTTCACCTCTGCAACGTCAACATCATATTGATTGACTCTTTGCGTCCCACTGACGCAAAAGTCTCGACGAAGTTGATCCCAGGTCGCTGCGTAATTCCTTTCGCAACAAATCGTGCCTTGAACTTTGCAATATTTCCACTTGGATCGCGCTTGATCCGAACAAGCTCACTTGCACCGTAATGCCTTCTTATCCGCGGCATGTTTATTTGCGTCCACGTTTTGTGTTCGTCACTTTGTAGTCCGTTTAAGGACCTACGCACGCTCCATCTAACATGGATAGATTCGATGAAGAAGGAGGGAGCTTTTCAACACCTCAAGAAGGCTACTACGTCACGCGTGAAAGTTTACTCATTTGAGTGACCTTAATTGGAGAGTTATCGAACGAATGAGCTCAGTCGTAGGCTTCACAATGAATCAATATACATACGTTTGTTAAGTGATTGCATCGCGCTCTTCATCGCTTCCAGCCACTGTTTCTTGTTTTTACTCATCGTCACTTCATCGTAGATCGAAGCTTGTTTTCCATCATCATCTGCAACAAAGCAATAAAACGAGTCGTCTTCTCCTTCCAGGTCGTCCATATTTAATTGGCACGGCGGTGGTTGGGGAACACTAGTTCGTAGCGCACCAAAGCGTTTCTTTCAAAACTGGTCGCACAATCAGCTGTTCTTCGCCGTCTCTCCCGGGTGGGCTTGATGCTCGAGTAGGAACCTGACCTTGAACGCTGGACTAGCTTTATTGGCTACCACGAATCTGGTCACGACAAGCTCGAAGTGGCGGAGTCGGAAGTCTTTCATCATTTGCTGGGACCTCCACACCATTGTTGTCAAGTGTCAACGTCTTCGAATTCTCTTCGTCTTCAATGATTTGAACAATTATCTCGTTTTCTCTCTCATTCCCGAAGAGATCGGATGCTCAGCAAATATCACGTTTATTGAAACCAAAGGTTTAGCCATCATCCGCGTTAAGTAGTCCGTACGCCTTGTTATCCTTTGCGTAGCAAGAAAATAACACGTCACACCCGAATCGTCCAGTTTCTTTCTTTGATCCTTCGTTAAGTGCGCGGAGGATCGCCAACCAAAAACACGCGCATATGATCGCTGCGCGGCTTTCGCTTAAACAACGGCTTGACTTCTTGTTCGACGACTTCGGAACCACGTTTTGAATGTCAGCCGCTGTCATTAACGATTTGCATCAGTAGAACTTGTCGAGACCGCTGTCGTTATGCGTTTAGCGTGTCATCTCTACCAGAGTTCGATTCATGCGCTAAGCTATGCCGTTCTGTTCAGGATTGAAGGAACAATGAACTCTTGCTTGATAAACGGTTCCTCGCAGCAGCTATTCATTTCCGTGTTTCGTGCTCGCCACCGATGTCACTTTGAATGGCCTTGATCTTAGTCCCAAATGCTATTTTGACCTCCTAATATAACCTTCCGAACGCGTTCACGACTTCACTCTTCTTTCGCAACGGGTAAATTTTCACGTATCAGCTCTTCATCATGATGCAGCTCGCAATGTACTTGAAGCCGGATCTTGAAGCTGGAGTGATTGGCCCACGCACAGCAGAGCACACGATACCGTCAAAAACGTGCAATCTTGTCTTCCTCACACACCTTAATTGACTTGCGCACTTCCTTGACTGTCGCGCATACGTCACACAAGACGTCAGTTTTCATTTCCGCGCCTTGATCCTTTCGTTCTTGATCATAGCGTTTATTGACCGGTAAGATGCGTGACCCTGTCTTCTGTGCCATTGCTCGCTCTCACACGCGGCTACGTGGCACTCCGCATCAACATTAACGTTGAGGTACATCATAAAGCCCTGTTTTCTTCCAGTAGCAACTATAATCCCGCCCCGCTGCACGACGCACTCGTTGCGCGTGATCTCGATTGTCATTCCTCGCGCTGATGCAGTCTATAGCGAAAACAATTTTCTTGAAAGATCTTTAACATGGATAGTGTTTCCGTGGCGAGTATCGATCCACGCGTGCCCGGTTCAAATCATAGTTTCGCTGTTCCATGGCCAATGACCTTGAGCTTTCCATCACTCTTCGCGCTTGATATACTGCGTGCCTGACGCACTCCTTGATCTCCACAAAACTTTCTCGGTCCCTGCACATATGTGCAGATGTGCCGCTGTCCATACCCAGCAGCCGGTAAAGGACCCTTCACTCGCGTTAAATGCGATGTTTAAATGGTCGTGTTCCCCTTCTTCGCCAAGTACAGCTTGAGTTTGACAGCACTTCATTTTATCTCATCTGGAGTTTTAGCTTGAAAAGCCTTCTTTGAGTCCTCCACTAACTTCTTTCTGTCGATATTGACAGGTGTATGCTTCTCTCTCCGACTAAGGCATATAAGAGCTTCACCATTTGAGTTTTGTTTTCCTCTTTGAATTAGAAACTCTAAACGCAGCAAGAGTAGAGAGCCTTATTCCTAAAAGCTGTAACGATACTAGTGAATGAAAAACGGGTATCGAAATGGTGACCTATGAGATAGCACTGCCATGCCTTACCCGACATAGCTACAGCGCATGATTGTTCTACAAAGTATTTCTCCGTTGTATTCTTACAATAAGATCCCTTCCTCTCATGTTTATATTTCCCTATACATGCATATGCATAAAGCGCAACACTTTCGATGAACACATTACTTTTCAACACTCTCCCTAGATATGCACTCTAAGCTTATGCCCTTATTCTGCCTGCTAATTCCCATGATAAGCTTGCTGTGTTTGTCTTGTACTTTAGCGCAATTACCTCACTTGACACCTTCTCACGCAAGAAATGCAACTTGATATCGATATGCTTCGTAGGCGAATGGTAGACAAGATTCCTTAACAGCGCAATATATTCGTGATCGTCTTCAAAAATCGTCGTTGCCGTATCCTTCTTGTATTCCATGTCCTTCATCAAATTTCGAAGCCAGGCTGCCTATGAGTTGCGCTGTACAAACTCATGTACTCTGCTTCCGTGCTAAATGTCGAAACGATCGGCTGGCACTTGAAGTTCCGTGAGATCGTTCCGCCGTTCAAGGATATCGCGTATCCTGTCGTTAAACGCCGCGTGTCCAAGTCACCGGCCCAATTCGCATTCGCAAATCCAATGAGCTCTCCCTTGTTACGCCGCTGAATACAATAGTGTTATCTTTAGTCGTTCGCTTGGTTGCTGCCCAATGTGACTATCCGTAGCGCTCACAAAACCTGACAACTTCACTAACTACATGCGCGATATCTGGTCGTGTACATGTCGCTATGTACATTAATCCACCTACCAATTCGCGATTCTGATATTTTGGTACAAACACTTCCTCTTCAGGATTCTTCACTGGTTTCGAGTTGTTGTCCGGTTCTGTGTGAACGTCCTTGCAATTATCGACTCCGAACTTTTGCGAGAGTTGCCTGATGTATGCCTGTTGGTTCGTCTTGATCAAGTGTTCGTTGCGCTTGCGGTGGATCTCAATTCCCAAGCAGTACTTGACATATTCAAGCTCCTTTGTGCGGAACGCTTGCATAAGCGCTCTTTTATTGTCCGTGGTGTGCTCCTTAGTTTTACCAAACAACATTAGGTCGTCCACGCAAATAACGATGATGCTGTATTCGCCGCTTGACACTCGAATAAATACACACGGACCAGCTGAAGTGCTTTTAAATCCTTGGTGTCGATTTGCTGATTGGTTTGCTGTTCCACTGTCGCACCGCTTGCTTGGTTTCATATAGCGCTTTCTGCAGCAAACACTTCCTTCTCGGATTGTGTTCATCTTCAAAACCGTTTGGTTGGTCCACGAAAATATCCTCATCAACTTTTCCATACAAGAATGCGGTATCAACGTCGACATCTTCTGCTTTCAAGTCTTCACCTCTGCAACGTCAACATCATATTGATTGACTCTTTGCGTCCCACTGACGCAAAAGTCTCGACGAAGTTGATCCCAGGTCGCTGCGTAATTCCTTTCGCAACAAATCGTGCCTTGAACTTTGCAATATTTCCACTTGGATCGCGCTTGATCCGAACAAGCTCACTTGCACCGTAATGCCTTCTTATCCGCGGCATGTTTATTTGCGTCCACGTTTTGTGTTCGTCACTTTGTAGTCCGTTTAAGGACCTACGCACGCTCCATCTAACATGGATATGTTCGATGAAGAAGGAGGGAGCTTTTCAACACCTCAAGAAGGCTACTACGTCACGCGTGAAAGTTTACTCATTTGAGTGACCTTAATTGGAGAGTTATCGAACGAATGAGTTCAGTCGTATGGTTCACAATGAGTCAATATACATACGTTTCTTAAGTGATTGCATCGCGCTCTTCATCGCTTCCAGACACTATTTCTTGTTTTTACTCATCATCACTTCATCGTAGATCAAGGCTTGTTCTCCATCATCATCTGCAACAAAGCAATAAAACGAGTCGTCTTCTCCTTCCAGGTCGTCCATATTTAATTGGCACGGCGGTGGTTGGGGAACACTTGTTCGTAGCGCACCAAAGCGTTTCTTTCAAAACTGGTCGCACCATCCACTCTCCTTCAATCTATTTACATAACGTTATTTAACAGGTTAGAGGCCACGAAACAATTCTGGTTTCAAGATTGAGCCTCTAAATGGCTCGAATTACGTGCTATAGAGCTACAACATGAAGATGTTCCTCATTTCGAAGGGGTTGTGGGAAGTTGTCTCCGATATAGACGCTTCGAATGCAGTAAAGGAGCACCAAGCCCACGCTGCAATTGCGCTTGATCTGAGTGACGCTTGGTTGATGCACATTATCGATGCGACGGCGGCGAGAGAGGCTTGGATGAAGCTGGCGAAGTTTCACTGCACACAAGGCATGGCGTATCGACTTTGGCTTCGGAGAAGTTTGCCTCATTCAATTATTCACCTTCAAACATCAGTCGTCACGTGACGGAGCTTACAGATCTTGCGATGAAGATGAATAGCGCTAACTGTGAGCCAAGTGATGAAGACGTATGTGCAATGATGCTGAGAAGCCTGTCTGCAAGCTACGAGAGCTTAGTGCAGGCGTTCCGCATGCCGGCGTCTTTTTTTAAAATTTTAGCGACCTCGTGAGCAAGATAATTGCTAAGGAATTGCGGCACAAGGACACGATACGTGTAGAAGAGCAACGACTCTTTACACAAGCAAGATGTACAACAAGCAGCACCCGAAGAAGCAGCAAGAACGGCGTACTGGAAGACCATCAGATGCGTCTTTCAATATGCAGCTATGTTTGCATTCAAACCAACTATTGGGGCGCACGACTTCAAAGTCTTTCGAGAACCTCGAAATCGTCGATTAAAACCATTGAAACGATTGCGTAAATTTCATATTATCCAGAAACATTTATCGCATCATTGCCCTTTTCTATTAAATCGTTGCAATCGCCTACTGATGTCTGCGTTGAATTTTCTCTTCTTCTTCGCATTGAAGCTGTTTTTAACGCGTTCCGACGGCAAGCAGGATCCAATAAGTCCTTTTTATGGCCTGTTGCTCTTGTTCTCCAAGCATTACATCATGTCCTTTCGGACTAAGGATACGAGTCGTGATATTGTCGGAGAGAGCGAGTCGTAGGAGAAAGAACCTTGAGTATACAAGGATGCATTCACATCGGACGAGCCATACAACGGAGAAAAGATCGATTACCTGTTTGGATTTCGATTTTGAAGCGATCGAAACGGCATGCATGACGCGAATACCTGAAGTGTAACGGGGTGTATCGTTTCATGAAATTAACACTTAAAGGTTGTTAATTAATATATTATCTAAAAGGTAGATAATATTTGGAGGATATTACTTCATATAGTAATATTTAGAATTCTTATCCATAAATAGGTATAGACCATTACATCTATTTATTTCGCAAACTAATCAGCTGTAGGAGTAATCAAAGAAAGAGTTACAGATAAGATAGAGATAAGCATTCATTTACATGTTAAGTATTAGATTATAACTAAGTCAGCATTTACAAAGATAGAACAAGAGACACTTAATTCTATTTAATACAGTTTTCATTTTACCCTCTTCAGCTAATTACCTAAATAAAAGTCTTCCTCTGCACGTACAGTGTACGTCAATTAACGTAGGGCACCACTCGCAACTGAAGCAGTGTGAAGTGGACTTGTACTGAAACAGTACAAGTCATAGTGCTTCTTTACATGTGGTGTCTTGTAGCAAGGAGAAGCGATCAGAAGCCAACCTGCGCGACGTCAATTTCTTCTCTAGCGACATTTTTTTGCGGACCGAGTGGCTCTTGCGAGGTGTCACCGCGTCTTCCGCGGGCGTCGTGAGGTTAAGTACAGACCTTAAAGTTATCGTCCAATCAGTCGTGAGGCAGGACTCACATGCCTGATGTAGCGTGATCCTTGTTCGTGTTGGGTCGACAACACGAAACAAGTAAAAGGGGATGTCTATTCCCTTTCTTCGCCCTGGGAAAGGGCTCATATGTTTATCGAGATGCACGATGGGATTAACGTTTTCCAATCGATTTCAAGCGCCGGAGGCGCGGGTTTGCGATCGACTTTTTGATCTATCGGATAGGTCTCGTCATACTGACGGACAAGGCCCATAATGTCAACAACCAGCTGGGAACGAGGCTCTTAGCTGTCATGCGAAGGTGAATAACCGCGCCAGCGAACAAAAAAACTCGTTGCTGCCCCTGCACATCACGGTGGTTTTTGATACGTTCCGCAAGGAAACGTTGACCACCGTGGGATTCTACCAATGGTTGTGGTAGAAAAGGGAAATAAAGATCCGACCCATGTGTCGGATCTAGAGTCGAAGTCGATAAACTCGATCACTTCCTACATGTATCGGACGAGAGTCTTGATCACGAGCTCGGTAAGCTTCACTCATTAGAACAAACTGTGCAGGCTCATCCTGTCAAAACAGTTCGAAAAGTGCGTACTCAATTTTGAGTACGAACGGAAGATCACGCTCATCGTGACGAGCTGTCGTACATCATCGCAATTCTAAGGAACTTCGGATTCGGCTTGAAAATCCACAGATTCAACATGAGAGTCTGGTTCGTGATCACAAGAATCGTTTAAAATACCTTAAAAGGGGTGGTCAGATCCATCCTCGGAAGAAACCGCGTACTGATGGTATGAGCGAAGCGGACCAACGTAAGACGTAGGATGCGTTCGCATCCTTCATGGTAATTCTATTGTGTACGCATTGTCTCTGCGATGTAGTACACGAAATGGCCCAATGAACTTGGGCAGTAGTATACTACCACCCACATTAGTTACTACATGCTTGGGTAAGTTTACCGTATACAGTACTATTAAGATGAAAAAAACATCTGCTCTTCCATGTTTGCATTCCGTTTCTGCCGGTCTACTGTGTTAGCAATAGAATCCTGTACGGAATAAACTACTTATTCGAGAGCCAGCAAAAATCCCTCTGCTAACTCATTTGTTTCGTCTTTTTCCTTGCGCTTTGGGCGCACTGCCATGAGATCTTTCTCTTCTTCAGAGGGATTTCTTGCTTTGGGGACAATAGTTTAATTACTATTGCTGAGTTTTTCTCTCGCGATGTCGATTGTTTCGACATCGACATCAATCGCATCTTTGGTAACTTCGACGCGTGACGAGCATGAGCCAAAAATGGATTTGCTCGTGCGAGTCCACCCGTCCCCTCAAACTTGAGGATCCCTCTAATTATGTGGGTATGTGGGGATGGCTTAAGCCATTCACAAAGAACAATGTATCCGTTGTACACGCATGCAAATAATTGTGTAGGCTAATTAGACCATCGGTAAAAATTCGCTTCAATTCGGATACGATTGGACATAATCTCGAAGTATATCTTCGAGGACGCGATTGACGCGTTCCATCGAACCAATTGTCTCCGGATGATCCGAAGTTGATATAGCCAGCCGTGTTCCAAAAGATCGGAGCACGGGTTGCAAAATCTCCGCCGTGAATGTTGGATCTCTTTCGGAGACCAGTTCACAGGGCTAACCGTGGTGTCTAAATACCGTGTCGATAAAAACACGGGCGCACCCCGGAGCTGGATTTACTCTGGTTTTCCAACAAGATGTACCGGCTTGCTGATTTGTCTACAGAAACAAGGATTCGATTGTTTTTGTGATCGTCTTCGGGAAATCCGAAGACGAAGTCCATAGAAACGGACTGCTACCATTCTGCCGGAAGTGGTAGTGGTAGGAGATATGCACGGAATAAAGGCCTAGGCTTCACCCGTTGACATCCCTTGAAAGCACATATGTACTTGCGCACGAACTGATACTGGCGGGCCAGTAATAGTCGCGATTTGGTGATATAAAGCCGGTAAACTTTACAAAAAAATTCCGATGGATTCATCAGATGATCCATTAAATGCAGAAGGTCATTATCTTCTGCGAAAATTTCTTTATGTCATCAAACAAAGTTGATGACGGAACACTTGAAATGAGTGTTGCAACAGTGGAATTATTTTCACTGTTGGAGTGCACTGCCGGCTCAAAATCGGGTCGGCATGATAACGCATCAGCGACGACATTAAATTGTCCTGGTTTATATTCCGCGGATAAATTATACTTCACGAAGAAGGATAGCCACCTCGCCATTCTTTGCGAGAGAGAAGGGTTATTTACGCTGGGTTCATGACGCATGGTGTGTATCTACGATGAACGGTCTATCTCCGAGGAGATAGACTGTAAACTTAGCCAATGCATATTTCATGGCAAGGCGGCCCTTGTCTTGTACTTAGTAATTGCGTTCAGCTGGTTGCAGCTGACACGATTGGAAACAGACGACGCGCTCCGCGTCGTCTGTAACGTATTGCATTAACGCACAGCCGATTGCGGAATCGCTGGCGTCACAGACCACATGGTATTGTCTGTCTTAATCTGCACTCACCAAAATAAGTGATTGCACCAACCTTTGCTGGGTGCCCTCAATGGAGCGCTGACAATCAGCGTTCCATAACCATTTCTTGTCTTTTTTCAAGAGATGGGAGAGATGAACTGTCATTTCGGCATAATTGTGGGAGTACTTGTGCAAGTACGCCGCTAAACCAAGAAACTTTTTAAGTCCCTTGACATCGACTGGAACTGGCCAGTCGGTAATTACCTTGATCTTTTTGGGATCAGGGTGCACGCCGTGTTTACCGACGATGGACCCAAGAAGTGGTTTCTCGCTTGCAATGAATATTCACTTCTTGATTGCGTACAACTTATGCTTTCGCACAAGTTTAAGAACCTGACGAGCGTGAGTTTGATAAACTTCTACGTCCCACTTTCCGTTCATTGCCTGGCTATGAATGAATACATCGTCAAAAAAATCCCGACGCGAATTCTCGCACCGGTCTCAACAGATACGTACACATCTCTGGAATGTTGCAGGGGCGTTACTAAGTCCCTGTGGCATTACTAGCCATTCTAAGAGCATCCCACTGGGAGTACTCACTGCTGTGTACGGGATGTCCCGTTCACGGATAAGAATCTAACAAAATACATCCATCGGATCATAGACGAAAAGATGCTACCATCTATCATTACGTCTTTTTGAGGTATCGGCGTTTGAGCCGGTACCGTTTCATCATTCAGTTAATTGAATGCGTGCACTATTCGCCACCCTCCTGGGGCCTTTCGCACGTAGAAGATCGGAGAGCTATGTGCGGAGGTTAACTCCCGTACGTGGCCTTCTTTTAGTCGATCGATAAAGAATTTATCGATCGCAAGTACATGTTCTCGATGCAGCGGCCACTGCTTCATGACACAGTACTTCGAGCCCGATTTGAGCGACTGCTTCAAGTACATCCCTGAGATCAATCAAATCTTTGTAGAAAGGATTTATCTTTAGTGACTTCCAGGATTAAGTAGTATATCTCTCAATCAGAGTCTTCACATCAAGGACACTTTCGTCCATCGATGAGCTGCTGAGAACCCGTTTGTTCCCTGCAAATATTGCTGCTGACCAAATATCGGTTACGTGTTCGTCCTCTGCAGCGAGAAAGGAGATCTGCTTGATTCTGTCACTACGCAGATCTCTCAAGAACCGTTTAGGTTCGACGGTTGGTAATTGAGTTATCCAAAAAGTTAACTTTGGAGGCACATAAAGAACAAGTGTGTAAGCGCTTGCTCTTGATCCGTAATTAATAAAGACATTTAATGTATCGGTTTCTTCTTGGGCCTTTTTAACAGGCGCTCGAAGGATTGATCCCTCGGGATGCTGACGCCTAGTCACTTCAGCATTAATTATCTGGCGAGCTTTATGCTCAAGGACGTGAGACTTATTCTTTCAACGTCTTTCGACTGTGATTGCGCTATCACAGTCGGGTCATCTACGGAAGACTTTCTACTAGACCTAGAATCATCGTTTTGCCCCTTTTGGGCAACTAGTATCTTCCTTGAATGTAGCCCGCTACGCGTACATTCATGTCTCAATCCACTCGACGTATTCGTGTGGAGGACCTTCGGCGCAGCCTGTGCATTTTCACAGTCGATGGAAGTTGACTCCACAGTGTGATTAGTCATCACACTGTGATCTTGTGCAGTTGTACTAACGACCGTATTACAAGCTAGGTCATCGCACTAGTACATCCACACGCTTGTGGACGCTTTAAGACGTTCATCAGATGGCCATCTGATGAACAAGTGGCAGGCATCTTTACGGATCGATGTTGCCAGCTGATCCTTGGCTCGTATTCTCTGAGCCAAGGTAAACCAAGGATGACATCAAATTTGTCATCCAAATCCAGTACGATGAAATCATCATCATACTGTAAATCTCTTAACGTGTAGTGAAATTTCACTACGCGTTTCATTACTGTTATCGATGCGCCTGTCGCTAGACGCACCGTCATCCTCGTTGGAGGGATGTCGCGCTCAACATATTTGAGCCTACGATCCTCTAGTGACTGGCGACGAATAAGTCATTCGACGCTCCGCAGTCCACCGGGCTCTGAGTGACAAGTTATTTGTCACTTATAACTTCAAGGGGATGAGGGATACCTCATCATCAGGTGCAGATACACATAATGAGTGTGTGTCTGGAACAACTTTAGTCAAGAGATTTGCAAATTCTCTAAAGGTTGCTGGATCAGTAGGGCGTTACACCCCTGCTGACCCCGACCGTATTTGACAGTCCGTCTCGCTATTGCGATTTCGCAACAACGTCGGACCCGCGACCGTTGCCCTTTTTGACATTCGGTCCATAATTGGGTTCAGTCCCTCTCGGTACTGGGCGTGGAGCACTACACTCATGAGCTTAGTGTCCTAAAATATGATAGCTATTGCATTTCTGCAATCGCTTGTTGTTCGAATAGCGAGGTTTATCGCTTTCGACAAAAGAAAGGTCCATACGTTCTGGACCTTCCAGTTCGTGTCGTCTTGGGAGACGATATGATGACGAACTAGCTTGAGCCTGTCTCAAGCTAAAGTCCTCCTGTTCCGCAACGGATACTGCTTCTTCAAGCGTATCCAGTTCCAAGCGGAACAGGTGGGTCTTTACGGGATCATCCATAAGACATGAACACCGTAATCAACGTGTGTTCATAAACTGGATTGCTCGTGATACAACTCGCTAAGAGCCGTTTGTGTTGGGTATAAGCGTGAACATCACTCTAGCCTTGCTTGAGTTTCCGAAGCTCTGATCGAGCTCTGAACTCAGCCTTAGGCGGTTCAAACGTCTGTTTGAGCCGGGCTTTAAAAGCCTCTAGCGAGCCAAAGACATATGATTCGCGCAACTTAAGGCCTAATGCTCTTTTTTGGCACGACTTGCCAAATTTAATTGAGCAAATGTGACTTGCATTTGCTCGTCCACGATGTGACGAGCCTTCATAGCACCGTCCAGTTCGACAAACGACCTTAAACAGCGTCCTCTTCGACTCCTTAATACTTAGAGAAGTCTGTCTTTAAGCTTTCCGAACGACGCGTGTGCGTCATCCCAGATTCCGGGGTCTCTACCTGTTGCAATCTCAACAGTTCTGCCTGTTAAGAGCCTAGCCAATTCAGCAAGGCTACCTTCTCCTTCACCTCGTCAAATTCCTGTTGTATGAGCTTGGCGATGACTAAATGGAGGGCATCTCTGTCGAAACTGGACAACTTGGCCAATATGTCATAATCCTCTACGGTCTCATTCGTTCGACCGCACTCGTGTCTAAGTCACTTAGAAAAGAGTAGCTATCACGCGAAACGTGATGCGTATTTTTAGTGTCATGTAGCATGTCCATGTTAGATGATGGAACTGTGAATCTTGGACGGACTACAAGGTGCTTTTAGGTGTAACGGGCACTACTGACTAGTACTGCTTCAGTACAAGTCTACTTCGCACTGCCTCAGTTCAAGTCCACTTCGCACTGATTCAGTGCTAGTGGTGCCTCAAGTCACTTCACGTACACTAATACGTGCCGAGGAATACTCTCTTTAAAACACTTACTTTAACGAGGTTTAAAGGGGAACTGTATTTAACATAATTAAGTTCTTTTGTTTCTAACTATTTTCTACTAACTTAATTCTATACTAATACGAAACATGTAATAAATTCTTTTCTGTATCTCTCTTTGCGCGCGTCCAGTGCTGACTGGACCACTGAGCAAGCAAATATAAACGCCTATATCTGCCAATGAATAAATTTTCGAATATTACTATGTAATGTAATATTTTCAAGATATTATCGACCTTTTAGATATTATATTTATTAACAACCTTTAAGTGTTAACTGAATGTAACGATACCGTTACAACACTTCCTTCCGGGTCGACGCCCCAGCTTCCAGGTTTGGTAGTTATAGTCGGTGATATGTGTGGATACACTAAGTTTTGAAAGGTTCTTAGTTTGGTTAGCTTGAGATTTAGCAAGATCTCACTAATATATTGATAAAGCCACTGAGGTGGCCCCCGGAGAATGGTTAAACGCGTCTGGCGCGCGTTGTAATATGGAATTCTTTAACCATGCTTTCTTCCTTTTCTATAGGTGGTGAATAAGCCCAAATCTCGCTCCAAGACATCTCGCCAAGGATCGACTTGTGCTAGCGACATTCAAGTGGTGAAGGCGTGTCACTGATAACTAGGCGCTGCAGGTCCCATTTAGAGTTGACGAAGACTGCGTAGGTGCTAACTGAAAGAATGAAGCGCAAGATCGAAGACCTGAAGATGGATTGGCTGTGCAAGTGCTACGTAAGAGTCATAAGGGTGGTGACAGACGACCATGCTAGAGAATAGTCGAAGAAAGAAGGAGGATCTGATCAAGGTAACTGAATATTGTGCGTTACACGAAATGATGGCACGCAAGGGAAATCACGAGGGCGCGCAAGACTACACGATAAGACCCTAGAACGACTCCGGTTTCTAGATTGAGCCTTTTGATAGCTTAAACTTCATGCTATGGAGCTACGAGATAAAGATGTGCCTCATGCCCAAGACGTCACTTTTTAATTTCAGCGACCTCTTGAGCATGCCGATTTGCTGAGGCACGGGTAGAAGAAGCTACAGATCTTTACACAAGCAAGAGAAACGGCAAGTTGCACCCGAAGAAACATCAAGAACGGTGTGCTAAAAGACCGCCAGGAACGTGTTTTAACTGTGGCAAGGTCGGCCACTCTGTCAAAGATTGCCGTTCAAGTTGTGGACCAAGAGAAACTCGAGAAGCGAAAGACGACCCCTCCAACATCGCCCTATTGCTAGCGAAGGGTCGGCTGGATTATGGACAGTGGCGCATCTGCACACATGTCCAAGGACCGGGAAGCTTTTGTAGAGTACAAGAAAGTGTGTCGGGCCCGCAGTATATCAAGCGCGAAGAGTGGTGTGAAGCTCAAGGTCATCGGCCATGGAATCGCGAAACTACAACTCTGGACCGGGCATGCGTAGATCGATGCTCGCTTCGATAACACTCTCCATGCTGAAGATCTGTCAACAAAAATTGTTCTTGCTAACGGCTGCATCAGCGCGAGGAATGACAATAGATATCACGCGCAACGAGTGCGTCGTGCAACGGAGCGGGACACCAGTTGCCACTGAAGGAAAAAGGGTATCTGATGTACCTAAACGTTGAGGTTGGAGCGGAAATGAAGTTTGGCGTCTTATGTGACGTATGCGCGACATTCAAGCAAGTGCGCAAGTCATTCAAGGCGTGTGAGGAAGACAAGAGATTGCACGTTTTGACGGTATCGTGTGCTCTGCTGTGCGTGGGCCAATCACTCCAGCTTCAAGATCCGGCTTCAAATACATTGCGAGCTGCATCATGATGAAGAGCTGATACGTGAAAATTTACCCGTTGCGAAAGAAGAGTGAAGTCGTGAACGCGTTCGGAAGGTTATATTAGGAGGTCAAAATAGCATTTGGGACTAAGATCAAGGCCATTCAAAGTGACATCGGTGGCGAGCACGAAACACGGAAATGAATAGCTGCTGCGAGGAACCGTTTATCAAACAAGAGTTCATAGTTCCTTCAATCCTGAACAGAACGACATAGCTTAGCGCATGAATCGAACTCTGGTAGAGATGACGCGCTTAACGCATAACGACAGCGGTCTCGACAAGTTCTACTGATGCAAATCGTTAATGACAGCGGCTGACATTCAAAACGTGGTTTCAAAGTCGTCGAACAAGAAGTCAAGCCCGTACGAGATGTTGTATAAGCGAAAGCCGCACAACGATCATATGCGCGTGTTTTTTGGCTCGCGAAACTACGCGCACATTATCAACGAGGCTTCGAACACAAATTGTAACGGGGGGTATCGTAACGTGAAATAACACTTAAAAGTTATTAGTTGATATTGTCTAAAAGGATATTACTTTACACGGTAAGAATCGAAAAGCTTATCCATTGGTACATATAGACCATTGTATCTACTTTCTCCGCGGTCCAGTCAGCGCTTGAGGCGCGCAAAGAGAGAGACAGAAAAGAATTTATTACATGTTTTGTATTAGTATATAATTAAGTTAGTATTAAAAAGATAGAAACAGAAGAACTAAATTATATTAAATACAGTTTAAAATTAAACCTCGTTAAAGTAAGTGTTTTAAAGAGAGTATTCCTCTGCACGTACTAGTGTACATGAAGTGACGTAAGGCACCACTCGCACTGAAACAGTGCGAAGTAGACTTGTACTGAAGCAGTACAAGTCAGTAGTGCCCCGTTACACGTATAAACTACACTGTAACAAAGCGCGTTTTGCTAGTACTAACAACAGTACTAGTTAACGTACGCTGATTAAAGTAAAGGTGGTGTACCTTGAAACTACACGTACACAAAGGTACAGAGGAAGGTTTTCTACAAAGCTAAGAGGACTCAGCTTAAAAGGTCTTAACTTAAGGTTATTAGGGAAAAGAGCAAAACTATATTAATATATTAAGTTTCTTACGTAACGATCTTCTAAATGTTACTGGCTTTATTAAATTAATACATAATAAGTATGACGCCTACTTCCGGACCGCCGATGAACAAATATCGTGAATGCGGTTAGTGAAGTTGCCAAGTTCTGTAAGCTCTACGGATAGCCACACTGGACGGCGGTCAAGCAAATTCTCAAGTACTTGAAGACGACTAAAGATAACACTATTGTAACCAGCGGCGTTAACAAGGGAGAGCTCATTTAATTTGCGGATACACACTGGCCAGGCGACCTAGATACGCGGCGTTTAAAGACAAGATACGCGATATTCTTGAACGGCGGAAGGATCTCACGGAAATTCAAGTGCTATCCGACCGTTACGACATCAAGCACGGAAGCAGAGATCATGAGTTTATCCAGCGCAACTCAAGAGGCAGTCTGCCTTCGAAACTTGATGAAGGACTTGGAGTACAAGACGGATACGGCGACGACGGTTTTTCAACACAATCAAGGATGTATTGCGCTGGCCAAGGATTTTGTCTACCATTCGCTCACGAAGCACATCGACATCAAGTTGCATTACTTGCGTGAGAAGGTAGCAAGTGAGTTAAATGTGCTGGAGTACAAGCCGACGGAAGAAATATTCGCGGACGGGTCGACCAAGGCTCTTCGAAGAGAAAAGCATTTCAAGTTTTTGATGAGAATCGGCATGGTGGCACAAGGGCTTACACTTAGAGTGCCCATCGAGGGAGAGTGTTGAAGATTGATGAGTCCATAGAAAGTGTTGCACTTTATGCATATGCTTGTATCGGGGAAATATATACATGAGAGCAAGAGATAGCATGGTAAGAATACTACGGAGAAAAACTGTATGGAAAAATCATGCGCTGCAGATCAGTCGGTTCGATACCCGGCAACAAAAAAAGAAATCTCCAGGAATTGGTATTTGGGGTCATCAGCAGTCTCTTGTCAGACGGTAAAGTCCCCCATTTTATGATGGTCCACATATGTGGGAAAAGGGGCGCACCGACCGAACGAAAAGAGATAACGGTAGGATAGAATTAACGGCAGCATCGAGATAAACTCATGATACAAATACTTTCCGGTTCGGAATTTCGACCGTAAACTCATCTTCAAGCTCATAAGATAGTAGCTTAACAGATTCGGCGCCATACATACATAATTAGCTATAAATATAATAAGTTCAGTAGTAAATAGAAGATCATTACGTAGGAAACCAGATATATTAATCCAGCTTTACTTTTTCACATTTTAACGCCTTAGACTAGACCCAAAAGTAAGCTTAGTAATTTCAGCTTTACAAGAAACCTTCCTCTGTACCTTTGTGTACATGAAGTTTCGAGGCATCTCACCTTCACTGTAATCAGGGTTAATTGACTAGTACTGTTATCAGTACTAGCAAAAGGTGCCCTGTTACAAATGACCGTGTAAGGTCAAGAAAAGCCATTTAGAAATAGGGAACGCAAGCGTTTCCCTAAGATGGGTCAATTGACTTTTAATGAAATTAAGACCTGATGCACTGGACTTACAAAAAAGTTGTCCATAGACCAGTCTGACGTTAACAGTGCAATCGTTGTAAATCACTAGTCATTACAAGATGCCGTAATTGAAAATTAATTTGCTCAGCATCTGCCAATAATTGCTCAAGCTGCGCCTCTCATACACCAACTTCATGTTTTTTAACTACCGCGCTGCGAAATTAACCTCAGTCCTTTTAAGTTAGTTCTTTTGTTTCTCCGTAAGCTTCTGCATATTGGGCTGATGTAAAATTCATCGGTCACGATCGAGTATAAACCTTCCTTGCCCACCTTCATAGCAGCAAATTTACGAATCGCACAATATCGACGAGGCTTCAAACGCAAATTGTAACGGGGTGTATCGTCACATGAATGAACATTTAAAGATTATTAATACATATATTATCTAAAAGGTAGATAATATTTGGAGAATTTAACTTAACATGGTAATATTCTAAAAGCTTATCCATTGGTAGATATAGACCATTATATCTACTTTCTCCGCGGTTCAGTCAGCGCTGGACGCGCGCAAAGAGAAAGACAGACAAGACTTACTCACATGTTATGTATTAGTTTTAATTAAGTTAGTACTAAAAAGATAGATACAGAAGAACTTTATAATACAAAATAAAGTTTTAAATTAACCCTCTTTAAAGTAAGTGTTTTAAAGAGAGTCTTCCTCTGGACGTACTAGTGTACGTGAAGTGACGTGAGACAGCACTCGCACCGAAGCAGAGCGAAGTGGACTTGTACTGAAGCAGTACAAGTCAATAAAGCTTCGTTACACAAAAAGGTAACACATTATCGAGGCGCCTTTTACTAGTACTAAAAACAGTACTTGTTAACCTACGCTGATTACAGTAAAGGAGTGGTACCTCGAAACTACACGTACACAAAGGTACAGAGGAAGGTATTATACAAATCTAAGAAAACTCAGCTTTAAGGTCTAGACGTAAGGTTAATAAAGATAAAAAGTAAAACTGTATTAATAAATAAAGTTTTCTACGTAATGATCTTCTATATATTTATGAAATTAATAAATAAAAGTATGACGCCTACTTGCGCACCGCCGATAAAAAGACTACGAAGTGCTACGGTGGAACGGGATACTCTTTTAATAGTACTGGCAGTATTAGTTGGCCTAAGTAAGGTAGGATGCCTTAAAACGAAAACAAGGTACAGATGAAGCTTTTTACAATGCTACGATAACTTAGCAATAAGTTCTAGTCTAATGCTTAGAATAGAGAGAAAGTAAAACTTTTTAAATATATTTGGTTCTCCGTAACGATCTGCTATCGTCTACATCACTTATTATATTATAACTAACTAAGTTTGGTGCCTACTTGCGCATCGCACAATTGTGTCCTGTAACTGTAACGTGGCACTACGACTTGCACTGTTTCAATACAAGTCCACTTCGCACTGCTTCAGTTGCGAGTGGTGCCTTACGTTATTTCACGTACACCAGTACGTGCAGAGGAAGACTTCTCTTTAAGACA